>NC_051162.1:166644180-166723070 GCF_013339745.2 Dermacentor silvarum | reverse complement strand
AAGAGGAAAGCGTAGTACGGACGATCGCTACGGAGATGGCGCCTGAGCACCGCGCGCCGTTTGTTCACTTCTTTCTTCCGTCACTGCGTTCATCAGCTACCAAAATGTTAAATGTTATCCCTCGACGTACGACGCACCTGCAATAAAAATTTTCTTGAATGTTATCGATGGTTTATCCGGTGACTGCTGTAAGGAAATCATTTTGTAATCTGATTGCATGCGCGACGCAAATTGCCCCAGTTCTTTCTGGAATCAACGAGGCACCAGTATTACTCTGGAACCTTCGACGAGTCATGTCTGATCTGATTTTCGACGATGGCCGACTCTTGCTCGCCCCTATAGTGTGCTTGAGTGTGCTTGTTTTGCTACGCTTCGTCCGTCTGCAACGTGCCACACGAGACAGATTGTCCGCGCCATCAAAAAATGCGAATTGAAAACACGTGACAGCTGCGCTCAAATTGCGCGTTAGGAAGTATCGTAATCGTCGGTGAATTTTTTTTTACTGTTTATAAATAACAATGTGGGCATAAAATTACCAACACCATTTATTTGCTCCCACTAACGCACGAATTCTATAACAGTCCTGCTTGCATTGTTGGATGCAAGAAAGCGAACTTGTTTGCTTCCAATATTCTTTCAATTCCCAAACAGGAAGGTAAATTTCCACTCATACGTCACATCTGTTCACACCTGGAAGAATTTCTCAACGCACAAAACATTGTCATTTCATTTTTTGTTTTTAACCTAGGATGCGCGAGTGGATGCACACAAATTCTATTCTTCAGCGCCCTTAAGTACAATCGAATGACAGCCTAACATCTTTCGAGCCATATTTGGATTTGAATTTTTCCTAAGTCATATTTCTGTTCTCTTGCTAGTTATGTATATATATAGGGGTCAGTTCTTGCGCCGAGCCACAGGCGTGACACATGCCATAATACCGGCGATGCGCTTCCTGTTCAGCGGCACGCTATTGTGTGTGTGTGTTGTGGAATATCGGCCAACGGGGATAGCCGACTGATAGTGCACTGTATTGTGTTGTATCTGACTTGTTCCATCCTGGAACAGCCCGAACGAGCTTGCAGTGTTGCTACGAAACAGTTATTTCATCTACCAAGAGCAGGCCTATCACGATTAAAGAAACCATGAGGACGACGTTATAAACCTGGCAGGGGCTGTTTCGCTCTGGGCAGTACTACATGCATATGTGCTTGTAAATATAGCTCTATATAGCCATTCCCGGCATCTTTACACGTAATACATTAGTTGGAGGTTTGCGGCCCCTGTCCTCACCCGGAGCTCCCCAGCGAATGCCCCCTCGACGGTTTTCCACCATGGCCTTCGTCCAATAAACCTCGACCCCACCGACTGTCCTACGTACCCAACGACTTCGTCACGCTTTCTGCCCCAAAGATCCTGGCGCCTTCTGAGGCCTGGAGAGTGCCGACGTTGATGGTAGTTGAACCTCTACAAACTCTTCTTCTTCTTCTGGGATTTTATGTGCCAAAACCAGTCTGATTATGAGGCACGCCGTAGTGGAGGGCTCCGGATGAATTTCAACCAGCATGTAAGACACATGTTCGTTTGCACCCAGGTAGTATACGTACATATCCTACTCACTCACATCAGGACGGGCTCTTGACATTGCGTGCACTGCCTTGCTCTCTACCAGAAACTGTTATATGGCGGATTAGGTTAGACAGAATGTCCACACCAACCTCTACAACCTCATCACCACTAACAATAGGTGGACCTTATCATCATTCTCACGAAAGATACTTTTACCTGGGCGGAACGCCTCGAGAGTGGTTTCTAATTAACACGAGCTCACAAGCTAGGAAAGCCTCATGCAGAAGATTCGCGACCTTATGGGAACCCGTTAGGTCGACAGTTCGCTGACACGAAAGAATTGAATTATCTACTCGTGTGCAGCCGTTAGCGGAGCCAATGTACATACGGATACAAGACGTCTTAGCCCTCTGCCGCAAAGCGGATCAAAACGTGGCCAAGGCTGACAGAGTTGCGCACGTCCTTAAAGGTATTGACTACGATGCCTTGAACTAGCTTTGTTTTACTGACGTTAACGGCTGTTGACGCCATCATTAAAGAATGCCACCGCCTGGAACAAGCTCAAAGCCGGCGCATCGCACATCAGTTTCAACACCGGCCGAATACAGCAGCGACATCATCGTCTGATAATCTCTTTCGCGCAGCCAGCACCTGCGATAATGTTGCACGTATTGTTCTGCGTGAACTCGAGGCAGCCGCTCCAAATATCCTGGAACCCATTATTTTGCCCTTATCCAAGCCGTCGCACGATAGCAGATCGCCAATATCGGTATCTACTCTGTTTGCTCGGCTCCTCACTCTGATGTCCAGCCACATTTTGCAGCTCCACATCGACCCACATCAGACTCCTTCACAGTTCCGCAATCCGTCCGCATGACGAACTCCTGATGACAAGCATATTGTGTTCTTTCATCTCCCGCCACTGCTGAAGTGTGGAGTTCTATATCACAGAAAAATTGTCCCGGTTACGTTAATGCACCAGGCCGCCATTGCTCGTAGGTGCGCAGCTCTGACCAGGTTGCCCTTAAGAACATGTGCTGAGCCCCGCTACTCCTACTTGCCTTCGCCCCAACGCCACCAATCTCACATCCCCGAGCCCGCCGATCGCCTTTCCGACCTTCCACGACACTGCCAGACAGAAAACTAAACAATGGAGCGCCAAAAGGTGGTGCTACATTGATTCAACCAACCAGTGATTAATACTTCATTTGGAAAAAACGAAATTATGAAACGAACATTTTTGATAACTAAAAGGGAAGTTATTTACTTTTAGAAGTGACATCAGGATGCCTTAGAACACGCACTAATAAGCCAGTTACAACAAGGAAGAAGCAGCATGACACTTTCTCACTTAACAGCTCAGCAGACTGAAGAATTCCACCATGTTCTGCTGTCATATCTTGACATTTTCGACATTAGACGTCATTCCTTGCGCCAAGCCACAGGGCGTGACTCATCGCATAAATACCGGCGATGTACTTTTCATCAGCGGCATGCATATTGTGTGTGTGTGTGTAATATCGGCAAACGGAGATAGCCGATATTCTAATTGACATTAGGAGAAAAAAGCGGAGCTGCGCAGGCCATGCAATGCGTAGGATGGATAACCGGTGCACCATTAGAGTTAGAGAATGGATACCAAGAGAAGGGAAGCGCAGTCGAGGACGGCAGGAAGCTAGGTGGGCTGATGAAGTTAGGTAATTTGCAGGTGCAAGTTGAAATCAGCTAGTGCAAGACAGGGGTAATTGGAGATCGCAGGGAGAGAGCCCTTGGTCCTGCAGTGGACATAAATAAAGGATGATGATGATGATGATGCTATCGTGTGTCCTTCCCTGATCGTCAAATTATTCAAAGTGAAGTTCACAAGATGCTCGCCAACAACATCATCGAACCATCTTGAGTCCCTGGGTATCACCTGGCGTGTTAGTCAACAAGAATGATGGCCAATGGCGATTCTGTGTCGATTACCAGCACCTTAACAGAAATTACGGCAAATGACGTGTACCCTCTCCAGTCATTGATGATGTTCTTGGTCGTCTGCATGATGTCCGCTATTTTCACCCATTGACTTACGCTTCATGTACTGACTGATTTTGTGGACAATATGGACGGGAAAGGCGACATTTGTAACACCTGATGGCTTTTGCCAATTCAGTCATGCCGTTCGGGACTTTGTAACGCTCCGGCCACCTTTAAGCGCATGACGGACTCTCTGCTTAGATGCTTCGACATGGTCCACGTATTGTGCTACTGGACGAGGGCATTGTTTTTTCCCCAACTGTCGAGACTCGTATAGAGCGCCTCTCAACCATGCTCGACGTTCTTCGTCCGGCCAGACTGCAGCTGAACTCGTCCAGATGCCACTTTAGCCGCCGCAAAATCACAGTGCTTGACCATCTCGTAGACGCTAATGATGTACAGCAACATCCGGAAAAAATCTGCGAAGTCAAGACTTCCCTGCTCTCCGATCTGCAAAAGGATGTCGGAAGCGTACTCGGGATCTCGGGATATGCTCATACTTCCGCCGCTTCGTGAAGAATTTTGCGGCTATAGCGAGGCCACTTACTGAGCTTTAAAAGCAACACGTGCCTTTTCATGGGGCGCGGAAGAGGCGTTTTGCGTTCTCCACCTCTTGAGCCTGCTCACGACTCCTCCGATACATGCCCTCTTTGACCTGGTTGCGCGTACTGGAGTCCGTACGATGCAAGTGGCCATGGAAGCGGGTGGAGTGCTAGCCCACTCCAACTTGGCCATGACCCTGTCATCGTCTACGCTAGCCGCCTCTTCTAAGCCACTGAGCGCAATTATTCCATTAGAGAGCGTGAGTGTTTGGACCGTATTTGGACGGTTGGGAAATTTAGAATCTACTCATATGGACGATCCTTCTCTGTAGTTACTACCGACCACCACCTGCTCTGCTGGCTGTCCTCTCATCAAAGATCCTTCCGGACGACTTGGTCGATGGGCCATGCGCCTGTAATACTTTTCATATTCTATTGTCTAAAAACTGGCCGCCAGCACTTGGGTGCAAATTGGTTGCCCCGTATCCGGCCGACAACCTTGATAACGCCGATGAGGACACCACAGCTCTATTTTTCCATGGTGGACCGGATTCACATCGGTGAAGAAGAAGACCGTGACCCTTGATTCTGAGAGATCATCAATTGCTTAGAAGCATTGCCTAATGACGCATGCGTCCGAAAATTGGGATTCATGAGTGTGTCCAATACCGCCGCAATGTTCAATCTGACGAACCTGACCTCCTTATTGTCTTGCCAAGACACGACGGAATGTCCTCGCTGAACTTTACGATGCGCCCACTGCCGGACACCTTGTTGTATCTCGCACCTACGAGCGTGTCCGGCGTCGTTTGTTTGGCCACGCCTTACACACTCCGTCCACCGTAACATGACCACATGCTACTCATTACGTCTCAAATACCCACGCAACTACCTGCTAGTTACCTTCTGGCTATCGACATACCCACAGAACCACTCTCTCTTGTTAGACTAGATCTGCTTGGCCTTTTCCCACATCTGACTTGGGAAAAATAAATAACAGTGCCTTCTGATTATGCTACGCGCTACGCAATTACCTGAGCTCTGCCGACGAATTGTGCAACTGATGTTGCAAACTTGTTATTTGTTGGTTGACGTTACATCGCTTCCCGGCACGCCGAGAAATTTCTCTGTCAACTAATTGCCGCCACACTGCGTTCCTGTTCCACTCAACACAAACTGAACATTTCTTACCATACCAGACCAACGGCATCTAGGAACGCTTGAAGCCGCACTCTCGCAGACATGTTCGCTATCTACGTTTCGCCGGACAATTTTGATTGGAACGTTGCGCTTCCCTACGCAACTTCTGCGTGTAAATCCTCTCGTCTGGATACAGCTGGACTTTCGTCTTTCTACCTATTGTATGGACGAGAGCCAAATTTACCTCTCGCACTATGCTTCCACCATCTGCAGCCTCCACTAGTGAGTACGCACTTGATGCAATCGCGTGGGCTGACCCCCGCCATAAGCTTTCCCGTGCACGGTTTACAGCGTGACAAAGCAACCAGAGACGTCGCTATGATGCTTCGCATCGCGAAACATCATAGCGACGTCTCTGGTTACCGCTGTGTGGGTCTCTTCGAAAACCTTCTTTCCTGGTACACGGGGCCATACCGTGCGCTGCGCGAGGTTGCACTTCTTTCCTACGAGATTGCTCCTGTCAATTCCACCTTGTCGTCTCTCCTTCCGTCCAGCGACGTTGTTCACAAATCACGGCTCTATACCTATACCACTGTACTTCCGAAGGCTCCCTTTAGAGCTCCGGGACCGTGCTTCTGCTACCGGGGGTCATGCTACGGAACAGTTATTTCACTTACCAAGAGCAGGCCTATCATGATTGAAGACACAATGTTTACGACATTATAACCTAGCATGCGCTGGTCGTTTTGGGCAGGGCTACATGCATGTGCACTTGTAAATATACCTGTATGTAGTCATTCCCGTGCATCTTTACACATAGCAGTACTGTAAATATAAAAAAAAATTGGGTGACTTAGTAGCGCAGTAACCAGTTGGGCTCGTTGGTTGAACATCGTAGAAGGCCTCTCTGTGCCTCTCCTGTCTTCGTCTTCGTCTGTTCCACGATATAGCCTTCTATGATGACTTAGCAGGCCAGAGCCAATGACTATGCAAATCTGCTCTGGTGCCATCCACGTCTCGCGTGAGAACAAGTTCTCACGTGAGACGTGGATGGCACCGTATAACAAAATCTTCTTCTACGCTCCAACGCCATTAGGCGTTCATCGAAGACTGTAGGCAAGCAAAGTGTCTACAAATCCGCGGTTCAGGTAATTGGTGCATACTCAAATTCATCGTTATCTCACCCCTCACAAGCACAAGTGATGAACAGTCGTTCCAATAGAGTACTCCTCCACACGAAACATGAAAAAGTGATTGTGAGAACCCCATGCATTCTGAAGCAAGGTGTGAGACCGGGCTACTTCCGCACGGTATCACTAGGTCAAGGCTAGTCCTCGTCGCTTCTTTTTGTATTCCGTGTCTGTTTTTGCGCTAGTCATATCATTAACCATGTATTATCCCGAAAGCTGTGGTTGTAACAAAGTCATACTTACTGTATGCTCAGTAGGAACGACATCGCGCTTTCATTTTCTCGAGAGTCCAGACTTACACGCATGAGCGGTCATCAATATGGATAATCATTCTACACGATCTCGTGGATAGCGTAAGTAAACACAAGTGCAGCGCATTTAGGTTAGTCAAAATGGGTTTTCAGATATTTTATTCACAAACGAAGCAATTTCTGATTTACGGATATTGCCTCTAAGTGGTAACCGTTACGGTCATCCTACTTTCCTCAGTTTTATCACTGCAACTGACATAAAAGGGTCAATATCACAATCAACACAAAAACACTACACTCTTAGCAAACAAGTCCAAATTTAATTTGAAATCGCAGCCAGCAAGCCCTTCCTACTAACAGCGACCACCATTCCGGCAATAATCATGCCACGCACTAAAATGCCGGTCCACCACTATATTGTGTGCACTGAAACAGTCTGAAACGTCATCGGATAATTTGCGCCGCACACTGTGACCACACACATCGCAGCGAAAGTGCCACCGTTGACTTGTGCTCGGAATTCCTTCACTCGTACGACAAATCCTCTGGCAAGCAAGAGTAGTATCAATCAGCGACTGCCTGCAGAAACTATCGCGGGATGACCGCTAACGAATCGCGGTGATCCAATCACTCCGGCGCTTGTACCACGCAAAATTCTGGCCTTCGAAATTGGCTTCCGTTACATTGATCGAGCCATTACGGAGACATATTTCATTTTTCTGCCGATGAGTGTTTGGCGTTTAGTGATTAACGATTGCCGAGCAGCGACACAAATAAAATGTCAAATACAAACGTCTTATGGCATAAAATTCACAGATATTTTGCCAGCTTACAGTGGGAGGTAAACGATTGACCACGTGACGCTTAATTTAAAGCAAAAATTTCGTGACATGGCCCTTTTGAAATGGTCCTTTAGATAATTTTGTGTACTAGGGGAAAAATGTTATCACGCAGTTTTTACCTTGCTTGATTTGCTCCTTCATTTCTGTCAATGTAATGGTATAACCTGCTTTCATAGCCATGGCGCCCTTGTATCAAACCAACTTACGTGTACAATACTTTTGTATGCAACTTTCCTGAAACATGCCAGTGGAATAACATAAGTACTTCATACTTTATTTATTATTATTCTCAGATGAAAATCGCTTTTCTAAAGATATTGTGAAATATATTTTACTCAGACAGGATATATCAGTAACTGCATTTTTTTTAATCTCTTCGCTGTTGCAATGTGTGGTTTCGCTTAACGAATGCTGCAGTTTACTAACCCAAACGAGAACAATACACCTTCAACACAGGAGCAGTGAGATTCAGTGCGGACTCACCCTCATAGTAGGACACAGTTTCAGGCCCATATCTGTAACAATTACGCTACTTTGCTCATTTGAAGATGCTTTTTTGACGCATTTTGTATTGTGGGTATACCAACGCAATTTGTAACTTTAGGTGGGAGGTATGCCTTTTAGGGTGTACTATTCCCTCTTACAGTGTGTTGCCTAGCATTTAGTGAAGCACACTCACTGTTCTCACCAAAAAAAATTTACAAGTAAATATTTCTTGGGGCACTAGGCATCAAATAGACTTATTTTTATTGAATATTTTCTTCTGAAGTCTTTTTTCAGCATACCTACACAGCTAATGCTTTTTGTTTCAATGTATTTGTACTTCCTTATAACGAAGCGAACCGTGAACACCAGTTTCCATTTTCTGTAGAAAGTTTTTTGCAACAGGGTCACCGTTTCGCACATTATTTCTGTAATATACACAAATCACGCTTAACAAAATGCCCTTTTGCGATCATCATCAAAAGCGTTTTACTCACACTTGGGAGATTTTAAACAACAGGTAAGCTAGACAAGCATAGCAAAATTAGAAAAAGGCTGATGTACGTAAATTCTACCCTGTTTGCTTCAATAAAAGCTTTTTTAAATGTGAGGGTGTTACGCGCCAAAACACATTCTGATACTGAGGCTCACCATAGGGGGAAACACCGGATTAGTATATTGACAGCCTGGGGTTTTTTACCGTGCACCCAATGCATGGTACATGAGCCTTTTTTGCATTCCGCCCCCATTGGAACCCGGCGCCCGCAGCTAGGATAAAACGCGCGACCTAGCCCTCAGCAGCGCAACGCAATGGGCTGCAATGGGTAGCTTCAGTGTTTTAAAGCTGCTACTTCTAAATGGCCATGACAGACTTTTCTATGGATGGTAGACTTACTTTATTTAACTATGCTGCCCACGTTCTTGAACTGCAGATCCGGATACAGAGGATGGTGGTGAGGAATATCAACCTGAGGATGGAGGTAAGCACCTTGCGTGCCTCGAATTTCAAGTCTGTTTAGTGAGTTTCTTTTTGGAGGGGCTTCAACCTTGTACATATTGGTCACTAAATAATGTTGCATTATACTAGACGGGGTGATCAATTTTAAGCTTTACGGAATTTATTAGGATCGCATGTGGAAGATACCATAATTATGCTCCTAGGCTACTCGAAGATACGGTCATTACAGCACGAGAAATCAAAATACATATTTAACTAATTAACCGAAACTAATTCACCTCCTAGTTTTTTTACTTTACGGCACATATTGCAATTCATGAATTGCAGCAGGTGAGTTTGAAAGACGTATCCGCTTGAAATAATTTCCAGGAGCACACCACATTCGAGATATTATTTGGCAAAGTGTGGGACGAATTACATGGACATTCCAGTTACTGTTGACCTTTAATGCATAACATTGCATTTTGTTAAAAAGGAAGTGGAACAATGGTCCATCGGCTAATTTGAGGGCGCATAACTCCAGTCTGTTTTTATTGTAGAAATTTGGTCCAGGAGGATACGCCTTGCGAAATCAGTGGGTATAATTTGTAAATTGCATAAATGCCATAAAATAACAATTCAATAGTGAATTACTGTTGTTGTTCATTAGTTGAAGATGTGCTTCAATTTGTCTTGCAGGTAATGTCCACCTCTCTGAATGACCTAGCTAAATGACTGCAATTTTGTTCTCTGCAACACACGACTTTTTTTTTCAATTCCGTAACACTTAAATATGAACACCCACTATCGCAGGTACAGACAGTTCAGATGGGTTTTCCGAACCTTGAATTTTAAACGACACTTTCAAGTCCCAGCTTTCTCTGCAACTTATGTTGATATTTCTTGAACTTCAAGTCAATTAAATGAAGGGTGTTTATTATTTCCGACGAATTAAAAACATAAAACAAAGAAGCTGGTTCACTTGGATTGTGGGAAATGTTTTATTTTACTGAAAATAATAGTTCGACACAAACGTTGAGTCATGGTTGGTATCGATGTCATTGGGTTGCTCAAAAAAGCTTTTCTTAAGTATCGCAATAACAGATCTATGAAATTATGCATTGGATCAAAGTCCAGAAAAAAAATTCTTATTTATTGCTGTAGTCGAATTATGCGTCATAGTAATAAAATATTCAGTCTCAGTTGCAACTGTCAGACCATGGCTTTACTAAAACTGTCATGCGCTTCCATGTGGACGCCACTGACACTAGGCCAATTTTACCTTTCTTGCACCGATGCCTTTATTTTGCATGAGTATTAAGGAAAAAATATTTTCACTGTAAGCAAGCGGTGCCTGGTGAAGACCATGCTTACATTAAAATCCGCAGCCAATACAAACAAACGTTTATGTCACATCAGACCTCATGTAGAAGAACAGTTTTCCTGGCTTGCGTAGCACCAGATATCTTATTTGAAGAAGACACGTGGTATATATTTGCTTATAGTGATAATAATAATAATAATAATAATAATAATAATAGTAATTATTATTATTATTATTATTATTATTATTATTATTATTATTATTATTATTATTATTATTATCACAAACAATGCAAAAGTCATCGTCAAAACACACAAAAAAATTCCCTAATGACTTACGCATCAAAACAATACCAAATATGAATGGAAGATTCACATTCCTGTTGCACTAACGTAATGTGACGAACTGGAAACAGAAGTTCCAAGTATAACTAGTAATGAGGTTACAAGTTTTTTGAAAATCGTGGTCACACAAAAAAAACGCCACAATAGGATGATATAACAGTTGATTTCACCAAAATCTAGCGCATTTCATACTAGAAACATTGTGAACATTTCGTTGCACGTCACACTAATTCATAAAAAGGGAGGCTTTAAAAATTGCAGTATTAGTGACCGTTTCGCTTGTTTTTGGTATTGTACAAAGCCTACAACAATGTAATTTTCTATAAAATAAGTGCAATACTTGACTTATGCTTGACCTCAGTCAACCCATTGAACAAGCTCGTTTCAGGAAGGGGTATTTGAGAATATGTCATGTCCATGTCAATAATCAGGTTATGAAGAAATCTGAGGAGTACCGCCAGTCGATCTAGATGGTTTTCAATGTTTGCGGAAAGGCGTTAGATTTAGCAAAGACCCGAGCAGTTATGAAGGCAGTGTGCAGTCAAGGAGTACAGGGAGTATACGTTAATATGTTGGCAAACATCTATACAGATTCTGTCGTTACCTTATTCTTTACAAAAGAAGGGAAAATATCAATCAAGAAAGAAGCGGGCAAGGAGAGAATATTTCCCCAATCCACATCACTGCTTGCTTAGTGTTTAAGATATTAGACTAGGACTTATTAGGACTGAGCGTTGACGGGGAATATCTCAGCAGCCTGTGGTTTGCTGATGACGCTGTCCTCTTCAGGAAAGCTGAAGAAGCCATGCAACAAATCATTAAGCACGTTAGCTGACAAGATATACGAGTAGGTGTTAATAATAATATGCAGAACACTAAGCTAACTATAAATAGCGTGCTATAAGAACGAGAATTCAATAATTGTAGTCTGAGATTAGAGTCAGTAAAAGGCTAGGTTTTATCCATGCCATTTATTCAGTGGCGTCCACGATCAAGAGAAGAAAGTTTACAAAAAACATATAAATTAGCTGCAGTGCAGACATCACCAAGTCGTGACTGGCATCTCACCGCTATCTTTAAATTTAAAAAAAATAGTACCAAAGTGGTGCGCCATCCTTGAGCTGCTCAAGTAAACCCTTGAGGAAACTCAAGGCAAGTTTCACGCACTTTTTGACGAAGCTCCAGACCTTTAAGATTCTGTGTTAGCGTAGAAAGACGAAGTCATCGATGAGAGTTGATGTATGATGCTGCCATGCTGGAGTTCGGCGCTGTGTTGTGATACTCAATATTCTTACTCCATATTCATACTCTATATTGCGTCATGCTCCATACTCCATATTGAGACTGCCTATTCAGCATGACAGGGCAGGACCCGACGCTTCATTAAACGGCCTGGTTAATACGCCAACGCCCGTGATAGTATGTCAGAGCATAGATAGAATCAAGGAGGCGTGGTATGGTTGTCGGGTGATCGGAAATCAATAATCTTGGGAAACTTAATTTTGAATCGCTGTTGGTACGGAGGCAATCCCCAGCCGGTGTTCCGCTGCTGAGATGCCCGAATCTTCTTACGTGCGCCCTCTTGTTTGAGTGCAGGTAGTAAGCGAGAATCAGGGGCGCGGGTGGTAAGACGAAGCTGGAGTGGCGGCGATGCAGTGATCGCGACGGCATCGCGAACGCGAGCCTATAGCCAGCCGCTCAAGTTGGTAGGCCCTGCCAGCACCGTGACGTAGGAGGCTAACTAGACAGATAGACATAGTCAAAACGCCTGAAGTTCACAAAGAATGCTTCGCATTAAAAAGCGTGAAATAATTGAATTCTGCTAGCACTATCGTACGGGGCAAAAATTTAGAGGTTAACAAACGCCCTTGAGAAATTAAGGATTACGCATCAAACGATGAAACGAGAAATGTAATACGTAACTAATGACATATTATGACATATGTGTTACATAGAGCAGCAACGGGGGTAGCCGATATTCTAGTTGGCATTTAGAGGAGAAAAGCAAGCTGGGTAGTCCATGTAATACGTAGGGCGTTGGTAGTCGGTGGTCTGTTGAAGTTACAGAATGGGTGAAGGGAAGGGAAGCGAAGTAGAAGGCCCCAGATAATGAGGTGGTGTGATGATATTATGCAATTCGCATTTAGATAGTGTCAACTGGCCCAGCAAATGATTTACTGAAGATCACTTGAAGTGGTTTTACTCATGGTGGTGGTGGTGGTGAAACTTTATTTCCAAAAAGGGCCCTGAAGGACACCAGACTGTTGGTCAAGGTGTAGAGGGCACCTACCACGTTGGGACCTAGGCTCTCCGCCTCTTCGCGGGCATTCTGCACAACCCAGAGTTGGTCTTGGAGCTCGCTGCTCCTAAGAGCGCCGTCCCACTTGTTCTTGTCCTCCAGATAGGAGGCCTGCGTCGCGCATCCCCACAACATGTGTCCCAAGTTCACATATCCACCACACTGTGCACAATCAAAAGTTACGTCGTAGTCTGGGTCGATTCGGCTCATACGCCAAGGATTGGGGTACGAGTTCGTCTGTAGCAAGCGGAGAGTCACTGACTGTGCCCTGTTAAGTTCCTTGTTTGGAAGGGAGAATTCTCTACGTCCTAAATAAAAGTGCTTGATGAGCTCATTATATGTCTGAAGTTGGTCCTTAAAGGCCTTAGGAGGAGACGAGGGGGTCTGCAGGGGAGCGCGGCTGGCAAGTCCTCGCTCGGCCCTATGAGCGGATCCCTTAAGGTTCCGCTGTCCTCCAACTAAATCGCCCATATGGGCTGGGAACCAGACTATAAAGTGGAGAATAATGCATATACCTTCCAGTAACTTACAAACCTTCGCATCCACTACTCCCCTACCAAAGGCGCGAGTAGCTGCCCTAGAATCGCTATAGATTACCGAGCACTCTGGATCTAGAAGAGCGAGTGCAATGGCCATTTGTTCGGCCACCTCCTGATTCTTGGTATAAACAGAGAGTGCGTTGAAGACTCTTTCGTGGGCGTCTATTAGGGCTACCGAAAAAGCTTCCCGAGTGGCCACCTGGGCGGCGTCTATGAAGGCAGCTTCTGTGGAATCCGTAGCAGCCTCGGCAAGAAGAGCCTTCGCGCGGGCGAGCCTTTTCTCTTGATTAAAGACCGGGTGGACGTTCCTGGGAAAAGGACGAACCACAATCGCGTCCCTGATTTCTTTGCTAAGATGTCTGACGTTATCCTTTTCACGTTCAGTAAACATGCCCATAGTGACCAGGATGTCCCTGCCAGCTCTGGTGCCTTACAACCCGACGCTGAGCCTCAGCGATTTCAGCTAGGGTATTGTGAACTCCTAGTTTCAAAAAAAAATCTCGGTGGATGCGTTCAACGGTAGCCCCAGAGCTACCTTGAAGACTCGACGGATTGTGGTATCGAGTCGTTTCTCTTCTGTATTTTTCCAATCGAGCATAGCCGCAACATAAGTAATATGACATAGTACGAAAGCGTGTATGAGGCTAATGGCACATACCTTTCTCATAACTTTATTTCTATTGACAATGCGTCGAAACATTCGTAGAGCATTCTGCACTTTGCCAGTTATCTTTTGTATCATAAATCCATTGTATCCGTTACCCTCAATAGTCAGTCCTAGGTCTCTGATCGACCCTACTTCAGGGATGCGGTTACCATCCATGTCAAAGAGCACGATATGACGTCGACTATCTTGTTCCAAGCCCTTGGGTTTTCCTCCTGGCTTTGAAGGACGATAAATAAGCAATTCCGATGTCCTCCACGAGCATTTGAGGCCCACTGGAGAGAGGCAGAGTTCCGTGGTCCTAATAGCCTCCTTCATTCGAGCCTCCAACTCTCCGTCGCTGCCTCCAGAGCTCCATAGAGTAACATCATCGGCATAAATGGTGTGTTCAACCCCTTCAATGTCCAACAATGTTTTGGCCAGCATGGCCATCACCAGATTGAACAGGAAGGGAGACGATACCGAGCCCTGTGGAGTGCCCCTTTCACCCAGCTCATAAAGTTATGATTTTAAGTCTCCAATGTGCAAGAAAGCGGTTCTGCCGCTCAGAAAAGATTGAATATAGCGGAGAAATAGTTGACCAAGATTAAGATCCGAAATGGCCTGGAGAATTGCCTTGTGGCGTACAGCGTCGAAAGCCTTCTCTACATCAAGACCGAGTAGGACTCTTGTATCGCGAGTGACCCTTTCTATGAGCCTCTTCTTAATTTTAAGCATGGCATCCTGGGTCGAAAGTCCTGGCCTGAATCCGATCACGGTGTACGGAAAAACTTCGTTCTCTTCCGCATGGTTCGAGAGCCGGTTGAGCACGACATGTTCCGCGACCTTACCGAGGCATGACGTCAGAGAGATCGGTCTTAGGTTTCCAAGACCAAAAGGTTTGCCCGGCTTGGGAATCAGTATCGTACGTCGTGTTTCCATTCTTTCGGAACGCGGCCCTCTTTCCAGATTCTGTTGATTTGCCTGGTTAGGTAACTGACAGAATTATCTTCGAGGTTGCGCAGAACTCTGAGATCCCATCGGGGCCTGCAGCAGATTTACTGTTAGGTTCCTGAATCGCAAGGTGAATTTCACCCTCTGAGAAATCTCCATCAAGGTCGTGATTGGGAGACCCCGAGTATCGGACCGTAAGGGGGTTGAGTGATTGCGTGCTCTTGAGCGGGAGGTACTGTCTAGCTAGGTCATCCAACAGCTTGTCATCCGCCATTTCTTTTCTCGCCTTGTGAATAATTCTGCATAGCAGCGACCGTTGAGCGGATTGGGACTTGCAGCCGCTCTCATCCAAGAGATGCTTGAGGAGGCCCCAGCCACCACCTTTCCGGATTCTGCCATTCAGGGAGTTGCACATTTCGTCCTACTGCTGTCTGCATAGAATTCTGCAGTATTCCTCGATTTCTTTGTTCAATATTGCTATTTTCTTCCGAAGCCTCCTGTTCAACCGTTCACCTTTCCATCATGCCAATATAGATTGCTTGGCCTCTAGGAGGTTAGCGAGCCTGGAATCCATCTTATTCGTTTGGACGTCCGTGACAATAACCCTTTCCGACGCCCTGATGTCAGATCCGAGTTCCTCTACCCAGCTTTCGAGCGGGGGTTCCGCCGTAGCTCGGGGTGAGCATTGGGGGGTTCTCAATTTACGCAATTTGTCCCAATGAATCACCTTATATTCCCTTAGCTTTGTAGCGGCTATCTCGAGTTTGATTGTTATTATATAATGGTCACTGCCTAGATCAATGTTGGTATTCTCCCAAATGGACACACCGATCCCCTGATAAAAGTTAAGTCGGGAGTCGTGTCCCTGCACAAGGAGTTGCCGCATCTAGTTGGACATTCCGGGTCTGTAATAAGAGTTAGATTAATGTCCCATGCGTGCGTCCACAGCTTCTTCCCCTTGCCGGAGGAGAAAGGGTAGCCCCACGTTTGATGAGGTGCATTGAAGTCCCCCCCAACAAGCGAGGAGCATCCCTAGCAAGTTTAGCGACCTTGATTAGGATGGCTTTGAAGCACTGTCTGGAAACTTTGGGACTGCTGTACAAATTGAGGAAACATATGCTGCTGCTATTGCCTACGTAACTGTTTGGAACAATCTCAACCACAATAAATTCAAGATTACTGTGTATCGTTCGGAGCTCATGTCTTACATAAGGAATCTTCCTATTTATCAGAATGGCGACACCCCTGTCTCTATTTCCTTGAAGATTCCACTTTTTAGCCCGAAAAGGCAAGATCGATAGTCAATGTTTCTTGGAGCATAATTGCGTGCGGTTTCTCATGGTTTTACTCATGCAGTAGAAGTTATACGCTGCTGCTGATAATTATGATGATTATGAGGATGTTGATATTGACTTGGTAGACCTTAAAGCTGTTTATTCGCAAAAAACGCCAATGCTGTCGGAATGTTTTTTTTATTTAGGGCTCTCTAAGAATGTACATGCATTTACGCAACGCTCCATTGATGGTAATTAGACAACTAAAAAGTATCTACGGTGCCAGTGCACCGCAGATCGTCAATCACATCGTCAGAAACACATTACACAAACTTTTTTCAAGTTGTTTATGCAATTGAAGATATGAACTGTGTGTTCATATTCTGAATTTATGGTTCAACTATACTTAATCCACCTCGCAAACAAATATGCAGCTTTAGAGCAGGAAGATGAATACAACATAGAGGTAATGAATGAAAGCGTAACTAGACTATCTCCGAAGCAGGAATTGAAGTGGGAGGTAAGGCCCCAAGGCAACTTGTAGGTAAGCTCTTCCACGTAACAAAGGACCTAATAAAGAAACGGCAAAACATGAAAGTGTCAAACTCGAAAGATCAGATAGAATTCGCTGAACTGTCGAAACTGATCAGCAAGAATAAAGCAAGGGATACCATAAATTATAACGTGGAAAATATTGAGGAAGCAGTAAAAGATGGATGCAGTGTGAAATCAGTGAGAAGAAAACTTGGCATAGTGCAAGACAAAATGTATACACTGAAAGATGAGCTGGGTAATATCATCAACAATTTTGATGGCATAGTAAAAGCAGCCGAAGAATTATATACTGACCTGTACAGTTCCAGAGCAGCCAAGCTACTTTTATTCTAAGTATTGATGAACAGGATACAGAGGCTCCTTCTATAACTAGCGACGAAGTTAGAAGGGCCTTGAAAGACATGACCAGGGGAAAAGCTGCTGGAGAAGATGGAATAGGAGTAGATTTAAATAAAGGTGGAGGAGATATGCTTGAAAAGCTTGCGGCACTCTAAACACAATGCCTCAAGTCTTCAAGTGTAACAGATAGCTGGAATAACGCTAACATTATACTCATCCATAAGAACGGAGACGTTAAAGAATTAAAGAATTATAGACCCATTGGCTTGCTTTCAGTATTGTATAAAATATTCATCAAGAAAATTTCCAGTAGAATCAGGGCAACACTTGACTTCAGCCAACCAAGAGAACAGGCTGGCTTCAGGAAGGGATATTCTACGATGGATCATATCTATGTCATCAATCAGGTAATAGAGAAATCTGCGGAGTAGAATCAACCTCTCTATATGACTTTCATAGATTATGAAAAGGCATTTGATTCAGTAGAGATACCAGCAGTCATAGATGCATTGTGTAATCAAGGAGTACGGGAGACATACTGTCATACCTTGGCAAATATCTACAAGGATCGCTCAGAAACGTTGGTTCTCCACAAAAAAAGTCGAAACATACCTGTCAAGAAAGGAGTCAGGCAATGAGACACAATCTCTCTTAGAAGTAGTATTCAAACTCTTATACTGGGAAAGCTTAGGGGTGAGGATCAACGGTGAATATCTCAGCAACCTTCGGTTTGCAGATGACATTGTCCTATTTAGCAACAAAGGGGACGAATTCCTGCAAATGATTGAAGACCTTGACTGAAAAAGTGCAAGAGTGGGGTTGAATATTATTATGCAGAAGCCAAACAATGTTTGTCTGGCAAGGGAACAATAATTCAGGATCGCGAGTCACCATCTAGAGTCTCTAAAGGAGCACGTTTATCTAGGTCAATTACTCACAGGGGACCCTGATCATGAGAAATTTACAGAAGAATAACATTTGGTTGCAGTGCATACGGCAGGCATTGCCAAATCCTGAATGACAGCTTACCACTGTCGTTGAAAAAAAATTGTACAATAATTGCATTCTACCGGTGCTAACATATGGGGCAGAAACTTGGAGGTTAACAAAGAAGCTCGAGAACAAGGTAAGGACTGCACAAAGACCGATGGAACAAAAAATGTTAGGCCTAACGTTAAGAGACAGTAAGGGAGCGGCGTGGATCAAGAAAGAAATGGGAACACCTGATGTTCTAGGTGACATTAAGCAGAAAAAAATGGACCTGGGCAGGCCATTTAATGCGTTACATGGATAGCCGGTGAACCATTAGAGTTACAGAATGGATACCGAGAGAAGGGAAGCGCAGTCGAGGATGGCAGAAAACTAGGTGGGGTAATGAAGTTAGGAAATTTGCAGACGCAAGTTGGAATCAGCTAGCGCAAGACACAGGTAATTGGAGATCACAGGGAAAGGCCTTCGTCCTGCAGTTGACATAAATTAAATTTTGGCTGATGATGAGGATAATGATGATGAATCCACCTGTATAGAAAACATTCTTTAGAATTATCAAAATAATGAACTAAATCCTAACAGCAAAATCACAATTGTACGACAGAAAGTAAGTGTAAGCGCACATATACAGGGTGTCCCAACTATCGTGCACCAAGATTTACAGGTATGCGAATGCCACATAGCTGGACAGAACCAAGGTAATGTAGTTTGCCGTCGCTTGGAGATACTGAGATAATTTTTTGCATTCCGCCTCATTACACAATTAGTCAGAAATAAATATTTACCTTTCCAAATATTTTAATTAGAGGAAAAGTGCCTCGAGCGGCCATAGTCACGCAGAAATTTTGCGTGTATTGGCAGGCTTTTTTCACGCTCGGAAAAACACTTCTTATGTATCACGTATTGACCAACAGAAAGCTGTATCGGAAGTTTTTCGTGTTGCCTTACAAGTTGTCCATTGACACTTTTATTCTAATTTTAGTACTTGGGAAGATAATGAATTAAGACTAATTATCTAGTTAGGCGAGATGTAACAAATAATATGAGTATCGACAAACAACATTACCTTGGTTCAGTCCTGCGACATGACACTTGCATATTTTTAAATCACGGTGCATGATACTTGGGACACCTGGTCTATAGTTCGTCAAAGTGCAAGCCTCTCATAGCAACTGTTGTAGATTTTTGTATAAAAACATTCGGTAATAAACATTTTAAAATGTCTATTTATCTTTTTTGTTTGTATTTCGGTGTCTGCAGGAAATCATGGATGCCCCGAAATGGAGGGATGTCAAGTGTACTGCACAACACTAGATTACAGTGGAGGATTCTGCCTCGGCGAGAGTACACCGAAATGCGCATGCTACAAAATGTATTCGTATAAATTACGATGAATAAACAATTCATTCGTATTAAATCATCAGTTTGTCCTGATGCTTCAATATTTAGTTAGCGTTACAATTAGAGAAAAATTATTCCGCCAGATGTGTACCTAAGGAGCAAGCTTATTTATAGCGTATTCGGCAGGGGGTATTTAAATTTTGAAGTTGTTGAATACTAATACAAATATCTTCGAAAGATACATTCGAATATCAAACCAAATACCGAATATTTCGGATTTCTTGATAAACTAAACTATTAAGGTTTACTGGAATCTGGGAGCAAAAGGCTTACTTGTGGTATTTGCTATAGGTAATGCCTGTCTACCAGATTTCAGATCAAATGAGAAGCTTGTAAAGGAGAAACAATGCAGAGGTGATCTTATCTGTCGCAGGATGACAATGACACTATAATGACACAATCAAGAGAACATCACTAGATGCGCGAAGTAAGCCTTAGTGCTCATTGAAGGAGTTCTGCGCAGTACTAAGCCACCGCACACGGTTTTAAAGGAATGTTAATGCAGCAACACTGCCTAAATTCTGAATTGATTTACATAATTTGAGATAGAAAAAACCCAAGTTGAAACGTGCTCATTTGCCATTTGCAAATTATTATTCATAAGTTTTCTATCCGTTCAGTGGGTCGTCCGTGTTGCTGTTACCGTTTTGCCATACTTGTCCGAGCTGTATTTTAAAAATCGGTAGTCTTTCTTGGGCTACCTAAACGCTAAAAACTTAGCCTGTATGTTTGTTTGTCCCTCGATTCAACCACCCGGCCAAAACCAATTAAGCTACTAGCACTGGTGCCATGGAGTCATACACGTCAAGATTATAGATGCAAGAGAAACCTTAGGCCTATTTGAGGCAAAACACATGTAAATAATCGAGATCCGTAGCGTTCATTTAATTAAGAATACACATTCGACTGGTTTTTACGTTAGTAAATAAAAAATCCAAGCGTTAGAAATGGTGTCGCAGACATACTACGCTTTAAAAACAAGCCGACTGAACCCGCGGCTCTGTAGCCGGCTTTAAGCCAACAGTAATAAACGGTCCCAACAGATGGCGGGAGAGCAGAGCGAACGCAGGACTTTAAATTGAATTCAGCAAAACCTCCATTGCATCGATCATGGGAGGAGCGAGAGGGGAGCGGAAGAGCGTGAGGGTGGAGAGAGAGGGTGTTACGTATCAGGGGTGGCAGAAGACTATCATCTTTCGAAGTCATTTGTAGCGAAGCAAGCAGATATGCGGGCAATTTTTTGTGGTTGTGTGTTTCCATTTTCCTCATTCAAAGATTCCCAATAGAGAGTCGATTACAAGTGCACGGAGATCAGCGCCGCGCTTTACTGGGGAAGAGAAGACTATCTTATTAGGCGTCGTGAAAAGACGCAATCATACCTTGAAATATTAAAAAAAAAACAAAAAAACACACGTCACAACGCTGAATTATAAGACAGAGACGTGGGCAGAGCTCGGCAAACAAAACACCTCTAATCATAGAGTCAGATCTTGAGATCCCAAGCTTCTTTAAAAATGCTGGGGTAATATGAAGTCAAGGACGAGTGCTCGGAAGAGAAGCATAAAGTTCTTAAAATAGATGAGTGTTTTCTGATCATACCTCATAAGGGTAAATAACTGGACGCTAACAGCAATGTTCGAAATATCGATACTCTGAGCTTGCATACAAGCTCCGCATTTGATCGTAGGGCACTGGTTAGATTCGCTGCGCCAATGGAGTTTCGTCGATTCCCGCTAACAAACTGCAAAATGTTCACCGGCAACTGGCGCTCTCGAAGCACTGCGTACTTTTCGCCTTGAACAATATTCTGCAAAAATAACTGCCCAACTCGTCCTGCAGCTTTATTGGGGTCCTGCACACGGATATGGAAGTAGTTTCACAAATTTCTGGCTCACCGGTTGCCTAGTAGCCTCCGCGCTGTTCTCGCGATTTATCTGGTACAGACGCGCACTGTACAAGCGCTCTGCTACAACAGCAGCTGAAGCATTTGTCTGTTATTGAATTGCAAAGGCTATTCAAAAATGTGGAAGCAAATAACTCACTTATAATCTCCCGTTTATTTTACCATCTTTATTAGTAGTATGGAATCAAACTTTGAAATTCATATCTGCCCTGTCCGTCTTTCTCTGTGCTCACGATGTCGCTATTCCTCCTTTTCCGGTCGTTACATAACCACCTCCCCCCCCCCTCGTTGTCGTCAACTTTCCTTTATTGACAAGGAACCACAGTGCCTACAATTGCCATTTCCTTCGCGTTTTGTGGTCCGTGGTACCAGATTGACTTAAGGAATTCCTTCCCTCTTGACTGGCTGCCTTCGTCGATTTGTAAAAACTACTCAAAGCGTCTTCGGAGCCTTGCAAGCCTCTTCGGACCATAACAAAATCTACTCTGACATCAGCTACCACCAACAACGGCCACTGGAAACTGAACCTAGCAATGTTGAACACGCGCACCCTATCGAGTGAGGCTACCTTAGCAGGGCTATTTGAATTGGCCTTAGTGAGGTTAGAAGAACTGGCGATGCTTATACAGTGCTGAACAACGGCCACGTCCTCTGCTACAGAGGTCTTCCAGATAAAAGAGAATTCGGGGTAGGATTTCTAGTCCACAAGGACATAGCGGGCAACATTGATGAATTCTACAGCATTAATGAGAGGGTAGCAGTAGTCGTAATAAAGCTGAATGGAAGGTATAGAATGAAGGTAGTACAAGTCTACGCCTCTACCTCTAGTCACGATGTTGAAGAAATACAACAGTTTTATGAAGATGTTGAATTTGGAATGAGAAAGGTGCAAACTCAGTATACTGTAGTCATGGGCGACTTCAATGCAAAAGTGGGAGAAAACAGGCTGGTGAGCAAGTAATTGGCAACTACGGCATCGATTCCAGGAACGCTAGAGGAGAGATGCAGATAGAATTTGCGGAAAGGAATAGGCTCCGAAGAATGAATACCTTCTTCAGGAAGCGCAGCAACAGGAAGTGGACCTGGAAAATTCCTAATGCAGAAACAAGGAATGAAATATATCTCATACCCTCTGCCAATCCTAGCATAGTGCAGGATGTAGATGTGTTAGGTAAGGTAAAGTGCAATGACCATAGTTTAGTGAGGTTTAGAATTTCTCTCAATTTGAAGAGAGAAAGAATAAAATTAGTCAAGAAACAGGTCAACCTAGACGCAGTAAGGGTAAAAGCAGACCAATGAGGCTGGTGCTCGCAAACAAATATGCAGCTTTAGAACAGGAAGATGAAGACCACATAGAGGTAATGAGTGAAACCGCAACCAGGCTGATCTCAGAAGCAGCAATTGAAGTGGGAGGTAAGACCCCAAAGGCAACCAATAGGTAAGCAATCCCAAGTAACAAATGACCTACTAAAGAAACAACAAAGCATGAAAGTATCAAACATCAGAGATGACATAGAATTCGTTAAACTATCGAAACTGATCAACAAGAAGAAAGTAAAGGATATGAGAAATTATAACATGGAAAATATTGAGGAAGCTGTAAAATATGGACGCATTATGAAATCAATGAGCAGAAAACTTGGCATAGGACAAGGCAAAATGTATGCCCTGAAAGATAAGCAGGGTAATATCATCAGCTATTTCGATGACATAGTAAAAGCAGCAGAAGAATTCTATACTGACATGTACAGTACCCCGAGCAGCCAAGCTACTTTCATTCGAAGTAGTGATGAACAGGATACAGAGGCTCCTATAACTAGCGAGGAAGTTAGAAGGGCCTTGAAAGACATGGCCAGGGGAAAAGCTGCTGGGGAAGATGGAAGAACAGCCGATTTAATAAAAGGTGGGGGAAATATTATGCTTGAAAAGCTTGCGGCCCTTCATACGCAATGCCGCATGATTTCAAGTGTACCAGAAAGCCGGAAGAACGCCAACATTATACTCATCCATAAGAAGGGAGACGCTAAAGGATTTAACAAATATACACCCATTAGCTTGCTTTCAGTATTCTATAAAACATTCAGGAAGATAATGTCCAATAAAATAAGGGCAACACTTGACCTCAGCCTATCAAAAGAACAGGCTGCCTTCAGGGGCGGATATTATACGATGGATCACAACCATGTCATCAATCAGGTAATAGAGAAATCCGCGGAGTAAGATCAACCTCTCTATATGGCTTTCAGAGATAATGAAAAAGCATTCGATTCAGTAGAGATACCAGCAGTTATAGAGGCATTGCGTCATTATGGAGTCTAGGAGGAATATCTAATATCTTGGCAAATATCTACAAGGATTCGACAGCAACCTTAGTTCTCCATAAGAACAGTAGAAAGAAACCTTTCAAGAAAGGGGTCAGCAAGGCGACACAATCTCTCCAATGCTAGTCACTGCATACTTAGAAGTATTCAAGCTCGTAGACTGGGAAGGCCTAGGAGTGATGATCAACGGCGAATATCACCGCAGCCTTCGGTTGGCAGATGACATTGTTCTAGTCAGCAAAAATGGGGGCGAATTACAGCAAATGATTGAGGACCTTAACCGAGAAAGTATAGGAGTGGGGTTGAAGATTAATATGCAGAAAACAAATATAATGTTCAATAGCCTGGCAAGGGAACAATAATTCAGGATCGTCAGGCAGCCTCTAGAGTCTGTAAAGGAGTACGTTTATCTAGGTCAATTACTCGCAGTGGACCCTGATCATGGGAAAGAAATTTACAGAAGAATAAAATTGGGTTGGAGTGCATTGGTTGGAGCTTACTACTGTCGTTGAAAATAAAAGTGTACAATCATTGCATTCTACCGGTGCTAACGTATGGGTCAGAAACTTGGAGGTTAACAAAGAAGCTCTAGAACAAGTTAAGGACCGCACAAAGAGCGATGGAACGAAAAATGTTAGGCCTAAGATTAAGAGACAGAAAGAGAGCGGTGTGGATCAGAGAACAAACGCGAATAGCCGATATTCTAGTTGACATTAAGCAGAAAAAATGTGGTTGATCCCTCTTATATAGGAATCGGTATAGAACACGAAAGTGAAACGTGTCTTCACAGAAGTAGTGTAATGTTTATTGCACATTGATATATAATGTCTATTGGTGTTTTGTGGCTAAAGCGCCCTTAGGCGTTGATGCACCCACGCTGACGCCTGGTGGCACGTCTCCTCCATCACGACTACCAACGTCGATGACCATGAGCAACCGTCGTGCATATGGAAGCTGCACTACGCTGCACACGCTAGCACAACGCGAAAGACGAAGCACGTAACTGACACACTAATACAACGCGCAAGACAAAGCACGTAACTGAATCGTCACCGAGTCAAATCAGCGCGTACAGCGCGTCGTAATTGCAGCCTCCGCGATCAACTTCAGAAACATTTTCAGAGCTAATTGCGGAGGCCACGCTCCGCTGTGCTGAGTACGGTGAACGCCACCTAGGTGGCGTTGGTAGTGCTTCTTGATGCCAGCGTCCCTTCGAATGCTGGCATCGAGGCGTCGTAGTGCTGAGACCGCCGAAGCGTTCACTGTCGGTATAGTGCCTAGAATATACTTACTAGTGTGCCGACCGACGGGCGTTTCCAATGGGAGACGCTGGCACCGCCGGTGATGCCTTCTGCCGGAGCCCACCAGACGGCGACACTGTTTGGGACCGTGCTAACCGAGCGGCGCATCACGCGTCGCTTGCGCTTCGGATGCACTTCGGATGCGCGTTCGTAAGCGCAGTCGGTTGCGGCGCGTTGTAGCTTTCGAGCAAGTAGCATGTGGTGCCTCCGCATGTCATTGCTGGGTTTCTTTTCTGTGCGCGTGGTTCGCACTTGTGTCTGTTCACGGACGGAACCGAGATGTCGTCGCAGAAAACGAGGCGTAAACACAGCACCTGTTTTGTCCCATATTGTACAACTGGATAGCGCTCAAACAACGAGCAAGTCTCATTATTCAGCGCGCCTGCTGACCCAGAACGTTTTGCCGAGTGGGAGAAGAATATAAGAGGGCAGATCGAAGGCTAACTCTGGCGGCTGTCGCTTGTGAGAAACACTTTAATAATTGCTACATTGAGCGCTCGTTCAAAATTAGTCAACGGTGTTTCGCCGCCCATGAAAATGTGCCCTGTTTAATTACCGTCATTTATGGTAATTAGTTACAACTTGGTGTGAATTTAGCATTTGTGGGCATGTCTCGCATATAATGCTTTACTGTGGAAAAAGGTTACACTTCTTCGGAAACCACATATTTATTTATTGGCATTTTTCGCAGAAACACCCGGTATCGTGTAGCGTTGTAATGATAACTGTGCGTACGCTCGTTTGTAAGTGCAACGAAATCATATTCTTTCGATTACACTTTGCACCTCAACCAACGTTCCGCAGAGCGAAACGGGCTGGGACAGCCCATTGGCGTCTGTCGCACACGCGCGCGTTGGCTAGAGACGCCGCTCGGCATAGCACGGTCCGTACGGCTATCGCCGTCTGGTGGCCGCCAGCGGAAGGCATCATTCTCCGTGCCACCGGAAAGCCCGCGGTCGGCACACTAGTAAGTATATTCTAGGCACTATACTGTCGGTGCGCGTTAGTGTCATAATGCAGTACTTCTCTTTTCTGCTCGTAGGCGGCGACACCGCCCCGAGCAAGAGCGCGGGGTACACGGAGGAGTGTTAGATATATAAGGCGCGTCTGTGTAGCTCTCTGCAAATGCGTTTCTGGCGCAATGGGTTAAAACGCTCGGCGATCTATCGTCGCGGACCGAGAGGTCGTGGGTTCGATTTCCAAATTTTGCATGTTTGTGGAACTTTTTCTTCAGGTTTCTTTCTTTGTATTATGTTCTATGACGTATTTCCGTGACGGAAATACGTCAGTGAAGTCTTGGTGGACCCCGGCATAAAACACTTTCGTGTTAAAAAAATTGAAGGCTATGTTCTATGTATTGTACCAGGGGCTTTAGGAGGATATGTGGTATTTACTTCTTAATTTATTAATTGATGACATCTATCATAAATACTTAGTTTGGAGGAAAATCTGCACGTTCGAACATAATAAGTGCGTTCTGTTAGATCACAAATCAGGCTTTACCACAAATATACATGCCTAAACTGATGTTTGGAACTGAAGGAATGCTATCTCGGAATTCTTAACATAACCAAAACAAGCATCGGCTTTAGATGGCTTTTGACAATGTGCTGATTAAGATAGCTTACGCACCTCTTAACGCTTCTACTAAAGCGGTGCTAGGTACAGAACTCGATAGGATTTGGCAGTACCCGCTAATCATTACCCACAATCTAACAAATAACGATGCAAGACAAAGGAGTTTCTTCTATTTATCTCGAACTGTGAGAACTGTGAGAACCTACCTTTAAGAATTTTCGGCTATGTGATTCATGACGTTCTTGCATCACATGTCCAATTGTTGTGGCCGTTTGATGCTTGTAAACGATCATTTGCAGTAAGTATACGCGTATCTACGTGTCTACGTGTTTTATATATGTAGTACGCGTGCAAAAATGCATATGAAGATCTGAACGCCATCTACGGAGACTGCGCAAAAATATAATATAGAAATATGTATAAAAATATAAAACAGTTGGACACAAAAAAGCACCATGAGCTACGATGCCTATTATGTGAAATGTATCTGTGAGAACTATATTTCAGCAAAATTTTGTACGTTCTATACTAAAACGTTTGCTCACGTACATCGCACCACCCCGTCGTTCATCTCGTAGGTTCAGAATCCAAACTAACCTCAACAATTTGTTGCTCCGACAGCTGTATATGCTGATTTGGCTGCTTACTTGATCACTGGCAAGGTTCGCCTAATAAAAGCAAAATAGGCGAATAAAAACGAGAATCTGAAAGGTAACTTCATGTCAAAAGTAACTTATTTCTTTATTTAAATAAATATATTGCCTTAAACCCCGCAACATTACTATGAAATATTCGGCACTTATTTCAGAGTAGTTGTGCTGTTTGGTGGATATGGGGCATGATATGTTTGTTCCCTATAGAAACCATTCACAGTTTGGGCGATAGCAAGTTCTTTAGGATGCCGTGTTTATTATCAAGGAGGTTCCTGCTTGTAGGTCTTGCTTATTCAAGCTGTGCAACGACTGATCTCAATCGTCAACGAAATTGCCGCTTCAGTATCTGCTATTGATGCTGTAACTGAAATGTGACAACTATACACTGATGCCTGGCTCGCTTTAAATCTGTTACTGGCGCCCACTATTGAGGCCTGTCGTGTATTTGAGATTGTGGCACCGTTGTGATGTTGAACGGCGGCAGGGTGACCGGCGCTTGGTTTGGTGGTACTTTGCTGGGGGATGTCTGCTGCGTCAAAGATGGCTCAGGAATCCGTAGCATTGCTCTTGAACTACCAGGAGGATTTGGGACTTGTAGTGCCTACGCTGGTACAATTAGTGCATCCAACTGCTGCTCGGCGACTTGACATGTGTTCTTTGTAAATGTTCTGCTGTGCGGCTGTTCTGAATTTAGATGCTGCCCGATGAAGTGTACATTGACAATCTCGTTATCGTTTAATGATTTAGTGGCTCTATTAGGGAACTAGTGTATATAGAGTAGTTTTATTTGCTTAAAAAAGCCATGCCACGAATTCGTACCGGTCTTGGGGACTCTGCTGTGGATAAGACATCGGAAATTGTTTAGATGCTTGCCATTGTTGCGGCGCCAGTTTTTGGTTCGCCTGGTTAATGTAAGTGTGTCATAGGATGAAGGCAGAGTTCTGAGAAATCGGTGGCGCGGCTATTGAGTTCGAGGACTCTCGTGGTATTGAGTTCCGATACTGACACAGCAAATGAGGGAACAGCGCTGCGCATTGGTTTCAGCTTCAACGCTCAGCTGATCCATACGTCTGTGATGCAACTTTTCTACCAATACAAGCTATGAGATTGCTGGGCATAGAGAATGTGCTAATAGGTCTTCATATATGCACCGTCGAAAATAGAGGACTCAAACAAGAGAGGGAGACAGAAGTAGTGATGTGTGTGTTTACTGTCTGTTGAGTATGTTTTGTCCAATTTTGTCAGTGTATGATGTGGTTTTTGAGACGCCTCCATATAGCATATAGCAGGAACCGTTTTGTTTAAAATTGGTAAGAATTACGATAGCCTGAGCTACATCGCCGCCATGCCTGTAACACAGGACCTGTCATGCAAGCTTTATTTTACGCCTACCCCCCCCCCCCCTTCCTGCCCCAGGGTAAAGCTGTGCAGAGATTATACATTTCATTATTCTGGATTTTTCACTTCACGAAATCTGCGCATAATAATTTCTTGGATTTTTCTGTGTGACACTGAAGTTGACTCTTCACTGAATCAGGGATATTTTCTGTTGTGCCTGGAATTTTTAAAACTTTTCTACGACTAATAACTCAACTCACTTTTTGAACTATTTTACTGAAACATACCACCATTACTTGTGCAATAAATTAGAGCGGTTAAGTAACTAATTATCAATTCTTTACGCCACCCAATCGTTCTATGGCAAGGGCTTGGCGTCTATGGCATTACGCTGCTAACTACGAAATCGCCAATTCCACTGCCGGCCATATCCGCCGCGTTTCCCTTGGGAACGAAATGCAAAAACGCTCGTATATTTTGTGTATGTAGATATAGATGCAGGATAATGAACACCACGTGGTCAAAATTAATCTGGAGAGCACCACTACGGTTTGCCTATTAACCTTTCAACTGGCAGAATACGTAAGACTCGGTCTAGAAATATTTAACTTCTTTATTTATTCTTCATATGGCACAAATAGATACAAAATAAAAAAGTAAGCAAGTGTTACACGTTTGTAAAATGAGAAGGAGAAAGCCTACCAGCTGTGGAAGAAGACGACGAACGCTCGAGCAGTGGCACGAGTGCGTCTCTCCGACCACGCGACGTGTGCAATCAGGCACGCACTAGGCACACCTCTAGCAAGCCACAACCATGGAGCAACCGTTGCTTCAGGGCAGCGTGCTCGTCTCGCCCCGCGGAGGCCCGGGATCGATTTCAACCCAGACCAAAATTTACCAAAATTTATTTTCGAAGCCCCTAATTCAGTTTGTTTGCAGGAGCCTCCCTGAGAAATATGACGTCAATCCGAGCATTTTAGATCTGTTTTTACTCCTTGCGGTGCCGGCCATTTTTCGTCATGGTGCAGTTTCTCCAAGGTCACAGCAAAGTCACAGGCAAAGGCAACGCTAACATA
Organism: Dermacentor silvarum; assembly: GCF_013339745.2. Lineage (NCBI taxonomy): Eukaryota > Metazoa > Arthropoda > Arachnida > Ixodida > Ixodidae > Dermacentor > Dermacentor silvarum. The sequence goes on along the minus strand of NC_051162.1, from coordinate 166,693,265 downwards.
GACACCTAAGACTTTCGCCTTAATATCAGGACATTTCCCTAGAAACTTAGCCAGATTCAGTAGGTCAACTATAGTGTTGAGCTACCAGTTAAAGGTGAAAGCACTGTTCAAGAAACACCACCTAGATAGCACAAGGCCTACACTACAGACTCCGATTCATGGCGTCATGTTGCCTGGCCGGATTACCCTAGAATCTAATGGGGGTGCTCCCGCGTTAGCAGCAGTGATTTTGACGTCACCGCTTTCTTCACGCCAGCATTGGCAATGGAAATTTCGGGCCAGATAGCATGACGTGATAGATCGGAGTGTGTAGGCCTGTGCTATCTAGATGGTGTTGGTTCAAGACTAATGCTTGGTACTTGCCTAGAAAAGCCAGCAGCGCACCGTTTTTTAGAGCTATAATAATCATGAAAAGACGCGAAAAAAAGATGCTTTACTGCTAAAGCGCTCAAACACATCGCATTGTGAACAGCTGAAACCAGAAGCGCCTCTGTGCCAAAGGTACCGGTGGCCTCTTTGGTACCTACAGTCTAGAGGGGAGCTGAACGTATAATATACCACTGCAGCTAGGCCACCCGGCGGAAAATTTGTCAGGCACTTCATTGAAGAATTTTGCAGCATTTTTGTTTAGAAGTTTTTGTTGTGCTCCATATTCTAGACTTTGCCATATCGAGGTTCCTATCTCATTTGTCGCACTCCATGTCTTGTTGCCGGTAACGGCAATCAATAAGAATTTTTCCATTTGTTATTGACGAATTCCCACTTTGCTTAGCCTACAGAAATAATTATACCGCGGTGGGGTAGATACGCCACCAAAATTAATCAATGGACATTTTTGCTGTCAACTGAGTGCTTTGGCGTGTAAGGATCTACATTTTGAAGAGCTGCGGTATCGCCACTTCAGTGAAGGTTTACCTGGCTCAGAAAGAGCTCACACGGCGCCAGGCTGCCCTCTATGTATGCCGCAAAATGGCATTTTCTTCACTGCTAAGTAGAGAAAGTATTGCAGGAGTTACTTGAAACTCGCAAACCGATGTTTTTTATGGAAGTGCGTGTCAGCTGCGCAAGACAGTTTCTTATTTGCCACAAAAATTATTTCAATAGTTCCATTGACATTTTCTATTGCGTGTGCACAGTTTTTCATAAATAATGTTCACCCGGAATGCATAAAAACACCAATCATGCACCGCCTGCCTGATTGGTAATTGCAAAACAACTTCGGCGAGATCTCCTCTATGCAGACGAAAATAAGAGGTGCCTGAAGCAAAGGAAACAATTTTTGCAGTGGCAAATATAGGACCAAAACATGCACTAAGAAGAAAGCTGCAACTCCGACAGGTTTAGTCACCAAAACATGTGGTGGTGCTCTCGGTGGACATTTTCCTCAATATCACTATTTTGCAGGTAACTAAAAGAAGGCAAATATAAAGTCACAGGCTAATCTTTTCATTTCTTTTGTTTTTGCAGTTGTTTTTGATACGGCAACAATGTTGTTGAGTTGCCAGTGGAAGGGGTAATCATATGATTTTAACGCATCAAACCCCATAATTCTTCTGATACACTTTAGGGTGAGTAATGTATTTCGCGGATTGGAGCGGCTGTTCTTTGAAAGACGTGTCCCCAGTGAAGAAATACTCAAGCTTGGATAGGTAAACGATTAACCATTACGAAAACAAACAAATTTAATGAAGGGATTGAGCTAGATTATTTTTAAACTGTTATTAAATTAATGATGGACACAAGGTGCGCCACCAGAAATATTTCTTTAGGAAAGAGAATTTTTTTACGTCTTCAATAGAAATTAAGAAAAAAACACTTGGCATACATTGTGTGAGCCTTCGATATAAGCAGATGGGAGAACCTGAGCTTGCACTTGAGAAACAGTATTCTTCGGGACAATAACATTTGATCGTAAATCAATGTGATATGTCATGGACTATAACAAAAGATGTTATTTTTGCTACGTGCTGCGGAACAGTCACAACAGAATCAGGCTGCAAAATAACCTGTACCTAGTGACAATTCCCATGAATCACTGCGCTAGGTGAGTTATGCCCCTGCGCGCCTCTTACCTGACACGGGCTGTATCTAGAAGCGCCCAAAATTGGCAGTTTCGCCCGAAAGGTTAAGCATCGATTGCGGTAGCAAATTAGTGGACAGCTATAAGATGTAAGGATAGTAGTTTTATCAGCTGTATAAACTTGTATACATAGGCATACTAACTAAATAAACAAGCAGGGTTTGAGGCACGCACAAGCAAAGATGAGCATATCTGACTCGATGAGCGCGGAGGGTAGCTGTCAAAACGCTGAAGTGAGGAAGCGTGGCAGCAGCCGCGAGCGAATGCGAGTGCAACTGCCACGCTTCCTCACAATGTGAGTGCTGCTGCCGCGAGTGCTGCGTCTTGCATAAGCGCGAACTAAGCCGCAAAAAATTGGAGGATGCTTAAGCTTCGGCCTAATGAGTGGAACGCGATAGCGTTATTGCGACCCGTTCGCCTCGAATTTTAGCAGCAAAGCTGTTCTAGCTAACCGTAAAAAATGGCGCCTGCTGTCGCAAAACCTCCCCGAGCTATGACGTCATTGCGTTGCCTAGCAACCACCTCGCGGAGCGGTGTGTGCCTCCCCTCATCTCTGTGCCAGGCACATGTTACCTTGACATGCGACGTTAAGGTGAGGAAAGGAGGGCATGCGCGTGGCGCAAGCAATGCTCGGGAGAGGGAAAAAGAAGATGAACGCGAGGTAGAGAAAGAAATTGTAGCAGCACCAACAAAGCAACGCGCAGAGCTGCTGACGACGCCGCCCGCGTTGCCTAGCCGCGCATGCACCGAAGCAGTAGCGATGACGTCACCTCGTGTTGCCTAGTAACCGCCGGCGCAGGTGCGAGGTCGCTTCGCCCGACGCAGACACGGCTCCCACCTGCTTGCCTGCGTTAGTGGCATGCCAGGAACGCTGTCGCTCGTAGGCGCCGACGCGTCCAGCGCTAGTCACTCGAAATGTCGCGAAAGGGAAAGTACCTCCGAAAGTGATCGCTCGAGAATACCTTCCCTACATGCATAGTTAAGTTAAAGCAAGTTAAGACCTAGAAGCAACCAAGTTAATACCAAGCAGTAGCAGCCAGTAAGACTTGAGGATTGACAGTTTCGCTGTGCCTAAGCTTTGCACGACCGAGTGCATACTTGCCTGTTCTTTTTCTTTATGAGTAGGCTTCAATGCAACCGCAACGTGGGAAAGCCAGCTTACAAAGACCAAGCTTACACCAATGCCCTAAAATCAGCTTCACCTTTAAACACAAATGCACTGCTGGGAAGACATTTTTACAGGGGAAATATAAGCCATCTAATATAACAATGCGAAGGCCCTAGGACATTTTTTTATTATTTTAATAATTGCTTGCTATTGCCCCGGGGCACGCGCATTTGCAAAATTTGGAGGACGCTTTCAGAGATCCCTGAATGCTTGTCAGGCTTCCCGGCAGGTACAGCTTTCTTGTTTTTCTACCTCAGCCTCTACGCGCCGCTACCGTTTTATGCTGCCGTGGAGGCGAGCACCATCTTGAAGGGTTATCGCAATTAACCTACCCGAGCGCGGCTAATGTTATGGTAGAAATGCTGGAATAGGGGTTTGTGTTTGAGTTTTCTCGTAACATAGTTATGTTTTCTCGTACATTGAAGTTACAATCCGAAGCTATCATGTCGTTAGGTTGTAGTTAAGCCGTACTTTATGATTTTTCTGACGAATTTTACTTTGGGTAAGGGGTAATCATATCATGATTTTAACGCATCAAACCCCATAATTCTTTTGATACACTTTAGGGTGAGTAATGTATTTCGCGGATTGGAGCTGCTGTTCTTTCTGACGAATTTTACTTTGGGAAGGGCTAATCATATCATGATTTTAACGCATCAAACCCCATAATTCTTTTGATACACTCTAGGGTGAGTAATGTATTTCGCGGATTGGAGCTGCTGTTCTTTCTGACGAATTTTACTTTGGGAAACGGTAATCATATCATGATTTTAACGCATCAAACCCCATAATTCTTTTGATACACTTTAGGGTAGTAATGTATTTCGCGGATTGGAGCTGCTGTTCTTTGAAAGACGTGTCCCCAGTGAAGAAATACTGAAGCTTGGATAGGTATACGATTAACCATTCCGAAAACAAACAAATTTAATGAAGAGATTGACCTAGATTATTTTTAAACTGTTATTAATTTAATGATGGACACAAGGTGTGCCACCAGAAATATTTCTTTAGGAAAGAGAATTTTTTTACGTCTTCAATAGAATTTCAATTCAATTTTTGTCCACTCATGCTTGCACCACGCAGAGGGCCTGTATGGTCGGGGTGGTTCGGGCAGAATATCTCCACCATGAACGGCGATTCCTACGCCGACGCTAGATTTTCTGCGACACGGGGCCCTTAACCCTATCGCGTAAAAGCGCAGTGTACGGCGGACTGTGTCTCCGACGTATATGGCTATCAAGATACAGCAGCCCGGGCGGACATTTGAGTTCCTGCTCCCACCGGCAGCAATAGTGCTTCTGTCAACTTTCATCTCTTCTTAGCGTACGATTTCTACATTTCAAAAAACTAGAAAAATATTCCTCATCATGTTTAGGAAAGTCCCCTTGTCTAATATCGGTTTTACAAGCACCAATTGTTTCATAAAACTAAAGTATCACTGATAATTTCCTGCAAGCACTTTCTTTTGGACAACTCGTTGGGTGGGCGGACAACTCGTGGTGCCATACCGCTGCTGTCAATTTTCGCAATACCACAACGGGGAACCTTATGCTCTTCACTAAAATGCACAGTTCTAATACGCATTGAAGAAGTGATCCATACATGCAAGGGACTGCGTTTGCTATATGACTCTCGATATTCGACCCATGCATGTAATCCTAGGACATTGCCTTGTACTCACAGTTTCAACCACTACACGCACTCGTTCGCAGTCATTCCTTAATATCACTGACATCAGTGATTTCTGAGAGTTTCTTTGCCTAACAAGGTTTATCATAAATTAAAGTTCTGCAGAATCACATACCGCCCTCTGCGCCGGTTTCTTTAGTTGCCTGGGAGTTTGGCGTGCTTATACCACCACCGATCACACACCCACGCATATTATTTTAGAACAAATCTCCCAGTTCTGGAAAATTAGCAGCGAATTAGTTCTAGGAACAGTGGACTCATCGTCTTCCTCTTGTGTGCTATGATAATATCCGTTCAGTGGAAAAGGCTGTTCCTTGAGATTCAAGGTTCAGTACGGTGTCCCCATGTATTACCTGATCAGTTTATGCACCCTGTGTATTAGCTGTTCACGGCACATAACTTACGTCTTCCTAATCACGCATTTTAACGTTATGGCGGGCACAAAAATGAGTTTTTGAAAGAATGTTCCAAAAATATGGGCAAAAATTTATTACTCGTGATGATATGCTCTTTATGGTAATGTGAATGCAGATAGGCAAACAGCAAATAGAATGCGTATAGGCAACTATCAGATAGGCAACATGACTTGCGCTGGAAGGAAGCAAAAGAAAAATGTTGGCAGCCTGCACTCGTGGTGCAAGGCTCGAGTAAACAGCTGAGCTGGTGATCTACCCAGCTTCTTCCAGGTTTTACTAGCCTTGGCTAAGTTTTGCTAGGAAATGCCAAGTGTTGCTAGGCACGGTATTCCAAATAAGCTCGCCGCTGACGCGTAGATTCTCGCTTGGCCGCGCTACGCGCTTCAAGACGAGCGGCTTCTTCTTCGGGTGTTAGGATCTTCTTTGGTCGTCCCATGTCAAGGCTACATGTATTCGCGACAGAGTCAACAAGAGTTCTGCCGCCACGCGGGGGCTCCGAGCTTTGTCTCCCCGGTGACGTCATGGCTAAGACGGGCCTCTGCCAAGCCACCACCAGAGGCGCCTGCTGCAATTACGGACGCCCCGCGCGTTCGGCGCGAAGGCCGGGAAACGCGGTAACGCGGACGACATCGGAAGCACCTCTGTGCGTTGACTCGTTGGTGCTGCTACAATTTCTTTCTCTCTCTCGCTCTCATTTTATGTTTGTCTCTCCCGAGCATAGCGCGTGCTGCGCGCTCGCTCTCCTTTCCTCTCCTTAACATTCCCTGTCGAGGCAACATGTGCACGGCACGGAGAGGAGGCGAAGCACACGCCGCTCCGCGAGGTGTTGCCTAGGCAACGCGCGTTGACGTCAGCGCTAGGAGCCGTTATTGTTCGAACTACGCGGCGCAACCAGGAGCTTAAACAGCTCCGATGTTAATAACTTGTTATCAAGATTGTTGTACTGCTCTATTTTACTCAACAAAAAGCACCCTGTTTAGTCAAAGATAAAGTCGGAGGTGTTCGCGGCACCATCAGGGAAATATCTGCGCAGGTGTCAGAATAAGTAAGTACACAGGACGCACTTTTGGATTACCGTTCAACGTAAAAAAAAAGGAACCTTCGTAGGCTAGATTTATTTTAGATATGCGTGCTCAAGATCTCACAGAGATGCCGGTATATTAACCTTAGAATGATTGTGTAAATCTAAGAAACATCGCTATTTCTTGGTTGTCTTCACGTCAAGTGTTGCCTTATCTTCTGAAGAAATTCCATAACCAGACAGTGCAGGTACCTGCAAAAGAAAATGATGGGCCCGTGTTTTAAACACTAAGATAAGAAAATACCACCGTGAGTAAACGCTACGCCATAAGAAAGCCGGTCGATTTTTTTACATATTATAAATTGTAACAAATGGCAGCCGTTAAGTGAATGTCACCAAAAGTATGTGCTCAGTTGAATTTCCGGCGCATTTCCAATTTCTATTTTTTGTACAGACCATGTTGTTATTGATACGTATTTATTACAGCACATTCTCGTACCCTTTGAACTGTCGTCATCAAGGGTACGAGGCTGACGCAGTCCTAGCACCTTAGAAGCAGACCATGCTTTTGAGAAAGTCTATTGCGGCTGAATTCATCCGCGAAACAGTCAGTTTTATAAAATGACATGGTTATGCAAAGCATTCTACAATTCACGTGGAATACAATTGTAGTTCGCGGCTGATCTAGGCGAAAATATGTGAACTTTTTGCGTAGCGTTTTCATTTCCACACACTTTACGTGGCCTGATCACTGTGTGAGTGACTGGTATAGTGCAATTCGCTCGCTGTGATTCGATTACTTACAGGGTCTTACATTTACACGGCGACAAATTGACCGTTTATTTACAAAAAAACTGGTAGATTTACAAATTATTTTGTGGCAGTAATTCATGGCATATGTAGCGATTCGAAACCAGAGTTATAAGCTAAAAACTTCCCGAGTAGTTGTCAAAAATTATTTGAAAATAGATTTTCAAAGAAAATTTAACTGTCATTCTCAAGATCTCACAGAGATGCTGAAATGGATGCCATAATTCTTGTCTCTACTAAATGCTGAGCTCTATATATGTATACTTCAGAAATTCATATAAACTGTCATTCGTCTTACCATTGGTTTTTGCATCGCTGGATGGACGGCGGTAGTCTGAGCCATCGCTGGAACATGCTTCGGCAACTCTGAAGATTTAATCCACGAAAGAAAAACAAATACTTTGTTTTATGCGCCAAACCTCCGAGTGACCCGTTTTTTACAAGTTGTGCTTATAAAAACGCACGATTAGAAGTTATGCAATAGTTTTCAAAGATTTCAAAAATGTATAGTTTTACTACTGCTGCATACTACTGCTACTGCTGCATGCTGCAGCCAGCAAGACTTGAAGATCGACAGTTGTCGACAGAACAGAAGAACAGAAGAACGACAGAACATCGTTTCGCTGTGCCTAAGCGTTGCACGGCCGAGTGCAAACTTGTCCATTTTTTCCGCACAGTACGCAAACATGTTTGCATTCCACCGCCATCAGAGAACCGTCACTGATAGCGCGAGACGAACTTGCCGTATCCTGCTTGGTAACAGTATGCTATTGCCTCTTTGTCACAGCGGCGGGAAGGGCTCGCCGCTGAAAGCAATGTAAGAGAGTTATGGACTATAAAAGCTGCGTCTCTTGACGAAAACAATATTTATTAGGGCCAACCATGTTTTCTGGAACCGCGTGCGTTTAGATATTCCTATGAAAAGTTGCGGGATCTTGAGCGGACTGTGTCAAACGATATTAATGGTATCTTTCCCAATTTTTTATGCAAGTTTTGAACGCCCGCGTTTGGCGCTCATGGGTTCTTAGTTCTGCCTCCTTCGTGAAATAGGTATGCTACTAACATACCCTTTTGAATCCACAATAAATTCCCCGCTATCTGGCTTCCGCGTGTTGTTAAGAAAAAAAGTGTCGCCGTTTTAACTGCAAAGGTCACAATGCAAAGGTCACATAGGTCACATTCTGACTCGCCTGTTCCAAGGTGCTGTCCTACAAGGCCTGTGCCTGTTGATGTAGCCGAAAGTGAGGGAGCCGGTAGATGACCCGCACTTGATCCGGAATGGAGTTTTGAGCCTGAGGCTTGAGCGCTGCCCGCCGTGACAGTTGCTATTTGCTGATGTGCTGCGCCTGCATTGAATACATTCTATCCTAAGAGCTAAAGTTCGCCATTGCACATAAAAACAGATAACCCTGCAAGGCATGAAGGAATTCATATTGAACAATAACGGAATCAACTTTAAAAACCTTGTCCTTCGTAACTTCTGTTGGCCATTATCCAGCTGGCTTCAATTATATACACGTAACGTCACAATTTCTTGCCGTCAATATTTACAAACACCTCTGGCGCAAGAACAATTATCTGAAAACGGGCTGTATTAAAAGTCATCACATGAACTTCCATAAGTGTACCGGAGCTTTTTTTTTTCTTTTACGTGCACGCGTATATGCTCCGTCTGTCATATCGGTGAAATTTGTCGCCGTAAGGGAAGCCAGCGCCAGAGGAGGAAGGCGCCTGTAGGTGGAGAAGATAACCGCCCGCTGGGGACAGTACGGAGGAGCGCGCTGTGCGCGCGGCAAGGCAACGCCACCTAGAGGAACGTCTAGGTAGCGTAGAGCGAAGCGTGGAAGAACAGAAGCGAAGCGTCGCGGACGAGGAGGGTAGGCGCAGGCGTGCTTAGTGGACCCACTCTGGCAGTTGGTAGGGTTTTGTGTGCGCTATGGACGTACTGGATTCGTCGCGTCATAACATCGTCCCCGAGCGCCGTATGCTTTATGGGGTGCGAGTGAAAGCGTGCGACGGTGAGCCGCCGATCTCGCGCGCACAAGGGAGGGAAGCGAGGAGGAAGCCGCCATTTTCCGTCCCACGCAGGGCACCGGGGGGAGAGGAGAGGGGGAGGCATTCTAATTTGGCGGCTGTTGCGTATGGCGCCGCTACGCGAGCTCTATCTTGAAAGTGATCTACGATGCGGGCAGCGCCTAAGCGTCTAGGCGCACCTGGGACCCTTAGCTTCGTCTATGCTATAGTACCCATACGCTTGCGCGTCACCTGCGTTCACGAAGTGAAACGTCACTGTAACTTTTTATTGTGCTTGTGGCTCTCATACATTAGTGCGCTCCTGCCCAAGGAGCCAAATTAGCACACCACAATTTTTCTGTTGTCAGCCAGCGCCAGTTGGGAACCCCGTTACAGCACCTTGCCATTTCCGTGGATTTAGAAATCTCGTCGATGTTCGCGTGCTGCACTTTCCCGATGTTCCAGGAGACTCAATCACGCAGACAAGACCACATTTGATTCCGATCGGTAGGTTGGGATTTGTTATTGACGTCTACTGATGTTCTCCAAGTTAGTTTTGTATACGTATTTTTCGTGGGTTGGGTGCGAAGATTGGCTGCACATCGAAAAACACAAAAAATTTAGCAGAACCAATCTCACGAAGAGTATCTGTGAGGCGTGTATGCAGCCCGGCTGCTCCCTCGCACTTGCCTCAGTACACGCGGCGCCATCTAGCGCCGGCCTAATGAAGTCCCTGCGTAGAGCGTTTATGAACATAGGCTCAAACAGGATTGTCTCAGTGTATATGGCGTAAATTAGCCTCCACCCAGCAGAAAATATATTTAAATGACTGTTTTTGCCACTGAAGAGCGGCCCATACCCAGTTACATTTAGCTCGTGACACAAGTCGGCGTAAAAGATGTTCATTGAAGAGTGGTATATAGCTTCTGGCGCTTACGCCGCGTCAAAACAGACATCAAGAGGTTATTTAAAATGTGATACATACCTTGTTTCCCATACCACTCGACCCAAGTTGGAGTGAAAGAAGCTAATTGAACAGTTACTCATAAGCACTGATACTTACATAGCAACCAAATTTGGCGTGAAACAGGTCAGCTGATGGGGTTGAAGCACGCCACATACAATCTGGTACATGGTCAGTTACCTAGGTTGGGCTCAAAAAAGATTATTTGAAGCGTGGAACATACCTAGTGGATTATACCCAATGGCCCGAGTTGGCGGAAGGCTCAGTGGAGTCAGGTTTAGTAGACCAAGTGGGAGATACCCAGTGCACAAACATAGCATCAAAAGGGTTTATTGAAGAGTGGGACATACCTATTGTAGCATATTCAGGGATCCATGTTGGACCGACGGCTGGTTTCGAACTTGTTTCCTGAACACAGCAGGTGGATCAACTACCCACTCCCGGTGACGCATGTTGGTGGGAGCAACGTTAGCGAGATCGATAGACCGACACATAGATAGATAGTCCCTGGCAGCATACATATTGAAAATCAGGAAGGCACAGCGCCTTAGGAACAGCGGCTGAACGCGAAAGCCTGAAAACCTACCGGCGACGCTCGACGCCCTTCACAACTGCTATGAGAGTACGCTAGGCCACTTAACACCTTTACGCCAACCTAAACGTAGTGTCTCCAATTACTACCCCTACAGAAAGCTGCTGCGCGAACTATTGAGCTTTCATGTTGCTTTACAGCTTTCTCCTTGACACTTTTCATCTAATTATGCTATTCGAGAAGTTTATCAATAATTATCATCATCATCAGCGTATATTTATGTCCACTGCAGGACAAAAGCCTCTCCCTGCGATCTCCAGTTACCCCTGTCTTGGGATAGCAGATTCCAGCTTGTGCCTGCAAACTTCTTCACCTCACCCAGTTTTCTGCCGTCCTCGACTGCGCTTCCCTTCTCTTCGCGTCCATTCTGTAGCTATAATGGTCCACCTGTTATCCCTCCTACGCAATAAATAGCCTGACCAGCTCAATTTTAACCGCGGAGCTGTTTAAGCTCTTGGTTAGGCCGCGTCGTGCCAAAAAACTGTGGGCCGATCCTTGAGGCAGTGCAGAAAGGGTCCAAGCGCAATGGCACATACCTCTGTGAACTAGCGAAGATGTTTAAGCTCGAGGATCGTCCGTCGCGTGTACGCCTTAAAACTTCCACCTTGTGATGACGTCACCATGCGTCTCCCCAGCAACGCTTTGCCCCAGCTGCGCCGAATGCGCCGAGATTCGCCACAGCTGCGTGAGCCGTGACGTCAACGCGCGCACCGCATCACTTCGCGTTAGCTTTGCCGAGCCATGGTATGCGGAGTGGTAGCCGCGGCTCCGCAGACACAGAGCTAAGCCATGACCTCACTGCGCCGAACCACGGAAATGTAGCTCCCCATCGCCGCCGCGGCGACACCAAAGCCCAGCCGTCTCCGCGCCGAGCACAACGCCGCGAAAATGTGGCGGGCGAAGAATAGCGTCACTTCCGAAGCAGAGGAAGCGCAGCGCGAAAGCCGCCGCGCCGCTACTCGAGAGCGAGTGAAACGTCTTCGGTCCGATCATCATCATCATTTATTAACCCTTAAAGACCCTTAACAGGGACATTACATAAGGGGGGGACAGTATTGAAATGACAAATAATGGAGCGAATGTTATTTAACAAAGAGCCAACTACGTTACAAATACAGAGCGCACACACAAAATTTTTTTGTCATTTTGTTCACTTATAATGAAGTACAGTAATGAGCAGTGAAAAACACAAGGCAAGAAAAAAAACGATCAAACACAAGGATGGGATGGAGCAAGTAATTAGGAATAAGCTAACAAATGAATAGATACTTTATAATAAGAGGGTGACACAAAACCGGACAATCAAATACAAGTCAAAGTGTGCAAAGCAATATGGAAATCAATATCTTCTATTGGACAACGTCTGTAACATAAATGGTGCGAGAAAACAAAGAATGCGTAGTTCAAGTTATTAAACAAAGAGTGTAGTTAAGGACTGCCTGAATTTTTCTGGATTTCTCCCAAGAGCAACTGCTTCGGGAAGGCAATTCCAGTCTTCAATGGCTGCGGGAAGAAATGATTTGTTGAATGCAACAGTCGAACCATGAAGGCGTTGGACGCTGTTGGAGTTGAACAGGCGGCGAGAAGTTCGAGCGGGTGACAGTAACAGTGTACCATGCAGGTGGGAAAAGTTGTGATATAGCTTATGGAACAGACTGAGTCGTGAGATTCTGCGTCTTACTGCTAAAGGGGGTAGTTCAAGAGATGATTTGATGTGCGTTACGCTGGCGTGTGTATTATAGTTTGATGAAATAAATCGGGCAGCACGATTTTGCACCGACTCGAGAGAGGTAATTAAATAATCTTGGTAGGGGCTCCAAATGGGAGAAGCATACTCGAGTTTGCTCCTAACGAAGGTTTCATAGGCTATTTTTCTAATTTCCGGGGGGGACAGACGTAGTGTTCTTTTTAAGTAGCCCAGTGACCTTGAGGTATCAGTTACAACACTCGAGATGTGCTCTGACCATGTCAGTTTAGTGTTAATGAGGACGCCTAGGTATCGGTACGAGCTAGCATGTGATAGAGCTGTAGAATTAAGGGAGTACTGAAAGATCAGATTAGTTTTTTTGCGTGAAACAACCATGCATTTGCACTTCGAGGTATTAGGCTCCATCAACCAGCGCGAGCACCACGTTTCGATTAGGTTGAGGTCGCGTTGTAATAATGATTGATCATTACTGTTTGAGATTCGACGATATACAACGCAATCATCCGCAAAGAGGCGAATAGATGACGTTATTCCAGATGGCAAGTCATTTATGAAGATAAGAAAGAGAAGCGGGCCAAGAACTGATCCCTGAGGGACGCCGGGTACTACTTGTGCGGCTGTTGATAGCTTACCGCCAATGACTGTGAACTGAGATCGTGCTGTTAGAAAACTTTTGATCCATGACAAGGTAAGCGGGTCAAGATTAAGACAACTGAGTTTGGCCATGAGACGACGATGAGCTACGCGATCAAATGCCTTTGAAAAATCAATGTAAATAACATCGGTCTGAAAAGACGAATCCAAGTTCGAGTTCAGGTCTGTAGTGAATTCGAATAATTGTGTTTCACATGATAATCCGGGGAGGAAGCCGCGCTGCTTGCGGAAAAAGAAGGAATTATTATCGAGATGACTGGCGACGTGGGAATATATGATGTGTTCCATTAGTTTACATGGAACACATGTACAGAGCCGCTGGTTACAGAGTTACATGGTTACAGAGCCGCTGAAGCGGCGGCTAAACGTCGAGTTACGAACCCGCGAAGCCGAGAAAAAGCGTATGATTGTCCACAAGCCTCCAGATACTTTAATGACCGAGTTTTCGTTGCTCCTTGCGCTGTCGATGATTCCGGGGTGATCTTGCGCAAAACGTGGCCGAGTCTCAAAGCATAGCCTCGCAAAAACTTGGCCGAAGCGAGATAAAGCAAGGTGGAGTCACTAGGTTCGCTGTTTGGCCAGTTTTCGCACCACTAGTGTGAAGCGGTCCCTACTATTTTTTAACAGCGAAGATGTTTAAGCTGGATGTAGTCTGGTGTTGTACGCAAAGAAACTCCTCCGCCTGACGATGAGGTCACCGCCGCCGCCAATCGCTCTGACTCTGCCAATGATGGTGATTATGATTTATTGGCATCCCCTTTGAAACGGGGTGGCGACAAATAGTCACCTAGCCTGCTTGATTTAATCAGGTACACTATACTTGTGTTTTATCTAGCATTTTTGCATACCTCTCAGTATTATCATTTTTCAAAAATTTACCTTGTACCGCTACCTAATATTTTAAGAGATCAGGTCGTACCCATCTTTCCCTGCTTCTTTTCCACCAGTACTCTAATCGTTTCTTGCTGATCTCTATACGGCTGATCTGTTGATATTTCCTTCCACTTTAAACCCAAGCGCTTCTGGGAGTTGCACGTTACCTACGGTTCTCGCTGGGTGGATCCCGTCGCATTCCATTAGGATGTGCTGAGTGGTCTCTGGATCTTTAGCGCAGCATACGCATGCCTCATCTACTTCCAAATAATTCTTCCGGTATGTTTTGGTCCTTGGGCAACTGGCTCGAGCTTCAAATAGCAAGGCACTGCTTTTTGTGTTATCGTACAAATTTACTCTTCTGATTTCTTTCTTCTGATTCTTGTAAATCTCCGTTCTCCTTTTGTTTCCATTCTTTGCATCCAATTCACGGTCTCTATTTCTCTCACTTTCTTTCTGATGACCCCTGGTTGTCTATTTACAGTTTCGATTATCCTGTACTTGGTTGCCAACTTCATTGACCTCTTCCTCCATTCTGTGTGCACGCTTTTCCTGTAGAGATATTTGTGCACTTTAGCCGCCCATTTATTTTCATCCATGTTCCTGAGCCTTTCTTCAAAACTAACTTTTCTCTGTGCTTCTCTGACTTCAAAAGATGCCCAACCCATGTCACCCTGCACTGCCTCATTTGTGGTATTACCGTGGGCTCCCAAAGCCAACCGGCCTACTGATCTTTGTTTAACTTCCAAACCAGACAAGATATCCGATTTTAAGCATATAATGGCATTTGCGAATGTTAGCGCTGGCACCATTACTCCTTTCCAGATTCCACGCACCACCTCATACTTATTGTGGCCCCACAGTGATCTGTGTTTCATAATTGCTGCATTCCGCTTCATTTATTTTAAGAGTATCTTGGTGGTTGCTTGAGTAATTCTTTCCTTCGTTTATATGTACGCCGAGGTACTTATATTGCTTCACTACCACGAAGTTACTCGTCTCTTCATTAAAGATCATAACTCCTGATTTCTTTGTGCTAAACTTAAGGCCTAGATTTGTAGCTGCATTCCCGCAGATATTCGCAAGTATCTGTATATATTTTTTATCGTCCGCTAGTAGCACAATGTCGTCTGCGTACATCAGTCCAGATGCGCATCGTTTCACGCTGATCCCCAATGTGCACACGGTGGCGTGTTAAAGACCTACACCCGCCTTAGGCTCCGGTATTACTGGCCTGGCATGTACAAGTTCGTTCGGAAGTACGTCCGCTGCTGCCTCGACTGCCAGCGCCGAAAGTCGGCCCCTACTTCCACGGCCGCACCCTTACAGCCGCTTCCTTGCCCATCCCGTCCTTTTGATCGGGTCGGAATCGACCTTTACGGCCCGCTTCCTTGTACTGGTGCTGGCAACCACTGGATTATCGTTGCAGTGGATCACCTCACACGCTATGCAGAAACCGCTCCACTTCCATCTGCAACTGCCCAAGATGTTGCATCCTTCATACTGCGGCATTTTGTTCTTCGTCACGGAGCCCCTCGGGAACTTCTCAGTGATCGAGGCCGCGCATTTCTATCTGAAGTCGTGACGTCGCTTCTGAAGGAGTGTCACATCATCCACAGGACCACTAGCGCGTACCATCCACAGACGAACGGGCTGACGGAGCGTTTCAACCGTACTCTTGGCGACATGCTCGCATTTGTCCATTACGCATTAAGGATAAATCAAAACCTAATTCGCTGCTTTCCAGTCGTCTTTCTATACCATTGACGTAAAGCGTGAACAACAATGGTGACAGAGGGCATCCTTGCTTCAATCCTTGGTGAATTCCCACCCTTTCATTTCCTTTTAGACCTTACCATACCACTTGTACTTGGTTGTCTCTATATATCTCCCTCAGCAGCTCCACGAAATCATCATCTATGCCTTCGTATTGATGAATATCCCACAACAATTCCCTGTCTACGTTGTCATAAGCTCCTTTAATATCTATAAATGCTATCCATAAAGGTCTTTTCTGAGCTACTGAAATCTCTATGCACTGAGTACAAACATATTGTCTTCTAAGAGTCTGCCTGGCCTGAACCCATTCTGTAGTTCCCCCAATACATCGTTTTTCTCCACCCACTTCGACAGTTCCAATTTTATGGCTTGCATTGCCATTCTATATATCACCGACGTTACTGTAACTGGCCTGTACGAGCTCGTCTTATCCTTATCTCCTTTGCCCTTGTAGATGAGATTCCTCTTGCTTTCACGCCATCCAACGGCAATTTTCTTTGTTCTAATCACTTGCTCTATGCCATTAGTCAGCAGTGCCTTGCTTTTTGGACCGAGGTTTTTGATTAGCTGTATAGGGATTTCATCGGGACCTGCTGCCTTGTTGTTCGGGACATTTTCTGCTGCCTTTTTCCAATAAAAGCTTTCCATGCTAAATTATGATCTCTCTGGCCTCTCTGCTGTTGCTGGATCTGTTGTCTGGACTACGCTTGTTCTCGTGCCGAAGTTATCCCTAATAACGTCTGTGATGTACCGCATCGCATCATCTCCTTCGTAGATGTTATCGTCTTCATCCCTTATAGCCTTTTGCGAGTTTTTAGTTGGAGCTCCGAGTGCTTTTATATGGTTCCAGAATCTTTTTGGAGCGCCTTTGTCTCTTTTGTGAATGTTATGCACCGAACGTTCACTTGCGCATTTAATTTTCTCTTGCACGAGCTCACTCGCAACCCTTTTCTTTTCTCGGTATGTATTCCATCTAAGGAGCACCTCTTCTTCTTGTAATCCCAACTTTTTGGCTTCTCGATGAGCCCTAGATGATGAGCCCTCCGCTGCTCCCGCCACAGCGCCACCTAGCGACGGCTTGCCTAACCTCCGCAGCAACGCCACTCGCTCCTCCATCGTAGCTTTTCCTCACAGTCGCGCGGGGGCGATGCTAGGCAATGACGTCACTACAAAGTATAGCAGCTCCGCGTCGCCGAGGTGCGGCGACACACATTGACTCGTTAGTTTGCGCCGAGTGCGTGGGTCATTCGAAGAAGATCGTCACGACCGAAGAAGAGGAGGAGCGGTGGCAAAGGCGCTGCGCTGCCACTCCAGAGCCACTCTAAAGACTTCGCTCCGATCCAGAGTTTCGTACGAGGGGCACAACGATCATTTTCTCTTTCTCTCGCCTATAGCAAGTTGTGTTACAATTGTTAGTAGAACGCAATCATATGGTTCCCATAAATGCATGTTCTGCAAGCGTGGTTGTAAAGCCTAGTGGTTATGACACTCGCCAAGAAAGTTAAAAAGGCCGAGTTAAAGCTAAGGGAGAACCAAGTTAAAGCTAGGGAAGGACCACCACCTTCGCTGTTTGCTCAGACTTCGTACCACTAGTGTGAAACTGACCCCATTTTTTTCTCTTAATGTAAGTTAGAATATAAGCAATCCACAACACTCTCTTCCAGTCTCTTAACGTTAGGCCTAACATGTTCCATCGTTCTTTGTGCGGTCCTTAACTTGTACTCGAGCTTCTTTGTTAAGCTCCAATTTCTGCCCCATATCTTAGCACCGGTAGAATGCAATGGTTTTACACTTTTCTTTTCAGCGACAGTGGTATGCTCCAAGTCAGAACTTGGCAGTGTCTGCCGTATGCACTCAAACCCAATTTTATTCTTCTGTAAACTTCCTTCTCATGATGAGGGTCTCCTGTGAGTAATTGACCTAGATAAACGTACTCCTTTACAGACTCTGGAGGCTGGCTGGCGATCCTGAATTCATGATCTCTTGCCAGGCTATTGAGCATTATCTTTGTATAATGCGTACGATTCTTCAACCCCACTCTTACGCATTCTCGGTTAGGGTCCTCAATGATTTGCTGTAATTCGTCCCCATTGTTTCTGAATACGACAATGACATCTGCAAACCGAAGGTTGCTGAGATATTCGCCGTTGATCCACACTCCTAAGCCTCGCCAGTCTATGAACTTGAATACTTTTAATAAGCATCCAGTGAACAGCATTGGAGATATTATGTCTCCTTGCCTAACCCTTTTCTTGATAGGTAACTTTCTACTTTTCTTGTAGAGAACCATGGGAGCTGTGGAATCTTTGTAGGCATTTGCTATGATATTTACGTATGCCTAATGTACTGCTTGATTACGCAATGCCTATATGACTGCTGGTATCTCTACTAGATCAAATGGATTTCCATAATCAATGCAAGCCATATAGATTGATCAGATATAGATTAGAGCACTACACGGGCCGATTAGAGCACTAAACGGGCCCGGTCCGGGCCTGTTTTCACTTTGGGATGCCCGCCCGAGCCCGACCAAACTTTTATGGCGAGACCCGGGCCCGGCCAGGGCCCGAAGATAATCTACGTTACCCGCCCGGCCCGGCCCACCGCCCATTTACCTTAGGCCCGAACACGGCCCGAGCCCGGCTCGAAACCGGCCCGAACCCAGCCCGAGACCGAAAAAGATCACCGAGCGGCATTAAAAAATAAAATGAAGAAGAGACTGAAAAGAATTTAATCTTAAGGCATAAATACATGTCATATGCATATATGAACACCATTTGGGCGGTCTGAACGCAAATTGCAGCGTGCGAAGTAGTACGAATGACCCTGCCGAGCAGTATCGCCAGCAGTTTCCAGCGGTGCGACCTTGATGCGGCCCAATCCAATTCTATCACAGTGCCGCCACAGTATTTTCCCATGTGGGGCGCCCCACTGCAAAGCATGCGCCGTCCCAGCCGGGCGTCCCACTCAACCGTATTCTAGTACACCATAGCCGAAGGGCAGCCACGACCGGTCGTTACCGCAGTGCATGGATGGAGTAAATGGAGAAAGAAAGCTTCTCGTTCGTCCATGGTGCAGCGTAATGCGCTGCTGCTAGGCGGCCGATTCTGAACATGCGTGCAAACATGGATGGACGCAGTGCCATATTTCAGCCGCAGTGACGAATTATCTTATCTTACCAGTCATAGTTTTACCAATGCGCCTTTGAACAATAAGCAAGTCGCGAACGCGCTGGCACCGCGCTGAAAGCATTAATTACATTGATTTAGGTAAGGAATACAATGGCATCCTTTGGGTAGAGGTGACTTCGGTCTTTCTGAAGCTTTACGTTGTGTTAAAACCGCGCAAAACAGGACGGAAGAAGAAAAAGGAAGTACACAGGAGTAGCAATGTTAGCTTCCAGCTGCGTGGGGGCAACAGGTTTTTTAAAGTCGACACGCGCGTGGATAACTCGCTGCACGTTACATGCACACTGCCAGAAAGTCCGAGACCGGCCCAGGCCCGCATTAGAATACCCGAGCCCGGCCCGGCCCCGGGTTAAAAAGCACATGCCGTGCCCGAGCCCGGCCCGAGCCCGTGAAAAAACTACCCTACCCGGCCAGGCCCAGCACACGGGCCGGGCCGGGCCGGGCCCGGGCTTTCGGGTAAGCCCGAGCCCATGCAGTGCTCTAATATAGATATAGGTATAGTTGATCAATAATGAAGAGTAATTAGGCGGAATGCAAATAAATTTTCTAAGGATCTCCAAGCGACGGAAAGCAACATCACCTTGGTTCTGTCCAGCTACGTGGCGATTGCATATTTTTAAAGTTTGGCTTAAGTTACGTGGGGCGACCTGTATACAGCACATATTATACATTTTGCAAAGTCACTGCAGAAATTACATAGGGATCGCCGCTTACCTAATGCTGCTTGACGCGTTAAAAGGTCCGGCGCAGATTGGCCATGTTGATGGATCGACTGCGTGCTAGTATTGCCGGAACCTTGCGTACTGGCCAGCAGTGAACTTGTGGACAGTTGTGCTGCGACAGCATAATTAGGATTCTTTTTCTTGTAAACACACACGCATGATAGGCAGCTCAACACAAACAAAAACACAAACACAACACAAAAAAACATAAGCATATTTGCCTTTTTGTGAGCTGCCCTAATCGGTTTACGTCTGAACAAATGTGTGCTATCTATATGTCTGATTTATTTCGAATAGAGTTAACGTTACTTTATCAACTCTATGCTGTAAGCAAATTTCTGACTCACCTGCTCCTTGTCGGTGCCCTGAAGGGCTTGTGGCAGTGGATTGAACCAAACTTGACTGAGGTGGTTGATTAGGCGCATGTGGTACTGAAAGACTTATATGGCCAGAGGTGTTGGTACTGCTCCCGAGGACTGCAGACACTTGCTGGTCAGCTGCGCCTGCACAAAAGACATCCTTTGGTGATACATAAAATTCACCAATTACATTGCGGAGTCGAATACACAAAGCTTGTCGTGTATAAGTTATGTTTGCCTGTAACCTACGAACTTCGCAAACTATATGCTCAACATCACGATTGGTTGTCCCTATAGCTCTTATGGACAGTCCCAAGGTAAACACCCTTTTATGAATACACGCCACAAGTCATATTCCTCGTGAAAGAAAACGTAACGCACGCAACCTAAATTCGCATTGTAAGAAGCAGTATTCCAACCAATATTTCAAGCTGGCTAAAAATGATGGCAGGCTAAAAATACATGCAGGTTGTGTGGAGTTTACGTGATTCATTGTTAACGTTTATCGCGTACAAGACTGGAAGGACGTATGTACGGACGTACCCCAAAAAAGTCTACGATGTAAAATGCATGCGTGTCACCGATTGGCATGGTGTAATATTGAGGTTTTGGTAAGAAAAATTTAGGACTTCGAAAATCGTAGGTAAAATTTTTGGCTATGGTTCAGCGAAGCGTTGTGGAAAATCTCAAACGTTATCAAGGAGTCTTTATCTGCTACCGCGGTTTACTTCTGATTTAATCAACCCTCCTCCTCTTTGATAAGTACAGCATCATGGCAGGTTGTTACCCATGGTTAGACAATGCCAATCAGAGACGCTTTTACAGCATTTTACAGCTTCTGTTGATCTCGGAATCTCGCCGATGTGTGACCATTGTACTTTGAGAACGTTGCAGATGACTGCTCAAAAGAAAAAAAAAACACAGAGCCCGTCCACTACTGTGCAGATGGAAGCCAGCGAAGCTTTGACTATGGTGGGTCTGCTGTAAAGAATATTGCCCCCCCCACGATGAGAATGGGCGTATCGTCGTTGGGCATCACCTGACAGAATATGTCTATTATGAGCGTTCCGTTTGAGAAACTCGCGTTGAAAGCTGGATATCGCTCCGGGGATGTTGGCTCTAGCGTTGCCGAGGCGTGCACCACCATTGTCGGTTTCCTGGAGGGCAAGACGGCGCTGACGTTTGGTCTCAACTTGGCGGCCCCGCAACTCCTGTTTGGCGGCTCTTCGCTGACGTTTGGCCTCAACATCGCACTCCCTCAAGTCGGGGTCCATGGCTGTTCGACATTTCACCTGGGCTTCCGAAGCGCTCACGCTACAACCGGCACGTCGACGACAAGCCCTTTCCCGAGCGCGTTCGCGGCGCCGTTGCTCAAACACGTTAGGACGTGTCGTCAGTTGCTCATGAATGGCTCATACCTTTAAGCCATGGCGCATACCCCCGTAAACGCGGCCTCCCCATTACGACGACAGAAGAGAAGTGAAAGTCTACGCTGGAATGATTAGCGGCAACGCAGCCAGCTGTGCAAGCAGGCGACCACGACGAACGCGGGAGCAGTGGCACGAGGGCGTGCCGAGCACTAGCGCCAACTTCACTCTCTCCAAGCTCACGCTCTACCAGCACGGCGATGCTACGCATGAGAACGAGACTAGTCTAGCGAGCCTTTAACAGTTCCGCTGTAAAAATATGGAGAGAAAATTATGCCAAAATCACTGTTATTGAAATACAAATTTATTGGGTGGTGGTGTGTACCGCTTTTTGAGTTTTCTTTTCCGGCAATTAGAGTGGCTGAGACTTACCGATAGGGAGCGAACAATAACTGCACAATTGAATACATTTGCAGAATTATCTCAAAGTCACTGCTGTATAACTAACCTGATCTGAGTGGGAGACAGTGAACATCAGCTATTTTGCAACGCACAAGACTACAAAAAATGATGAGGATCCCTATGCAATTCTTATGATGTGTAAATGCGAGAGAATTGCCTGTCGCTGAGCGTGTCGCTGAGTCATGTGGCGGAGTTCAGTGTTGTGGTGAAATGTTGCTGAGTTCAGTCCTGCTGCATTATGTTTACGAGTGTAACATTGCTGCTTATCAGGCCGCCGGCCACATTGCGGTCTCTAAGTTGAGTTTTATTTGCGGATTTCTCTTTAGAGTAGTGTTTCACGCAAATTGCGCTGAGTGTCCTTTCTCGATTACACTACTTTTCAGCGCGATGACACAATTTTTCTGAGCGATGACAGCACTTTTCCGAACGGCAGCTTGTCGACAGTACGTTTCTACATCGGGTTCGTGGTGAACGTTGCTTCGCTGCAGCAGCTCGATTCGCACGTTTCGCTGTGTGTCGATGGTGTGGTACCTCGTCGGCAGTGAAATGATGATGTAGACGCGGGTGATTCGATTTCGGACGATGAAGACTGCATAGCGCCGACAGTGGCGCCACTGCTGTCATGCGCGATCCAGTGAATTGCACACCAGGTAGCGCCCAAGCACGTGCACAACCGCGAAGATATTCCCCCACTGCCGCCTGTTGCAACGGTAGCGCAATCCAACGGTGGCGCAGTGGTTAGGCCGCTCGGCTAACGAGCAGTAGTAGTGGTGGTGGGGCAGAGGATCGAACCCTCATGGTGCCCACTTCTGTTTAGTTAGATTAAGATGACGTAAGTTGCGTGCCGCCTTTCTGCCACGGCTTTCTGATGACTGGTGGTGTCGCACAATGAGCCAGGCAATGCTCTCGCATTAAAAATGATCACTTCTGTTCAGAAGGATTGAATTTACCTATGGCTTTTCCAATGCGCCTACATTGACAGATGAAGGAACGCTACCATTTTCGAGCTATACGTATAATCTTAGTTGATGTACCCAGCCTAGCACACTTGTGGAAGTGAGCACACTGTTAATGAGCCTTCAACCACGAGACCATGCCCGCTGGAGTCAGTAATATGCCTGCCCTCACATACCTCAAAGTTGTCAACGGTTCATTACGGAACTAATAGAAACCTAGGAATGGTCACAAGGCAGCAAGTTTGCAAAGTCAATGACATAGTAATCGCAATACAGATACTTGCCTCAAGCTCCACCTTAACCAAAGCGAAAATTTTCTTCCGTTTACCACCCACATATCTCTGCAGCCCTACTTCGCGCCAATTAAAATTACCTCCATGATGACACACGTGCTCTCATTCCATGGTGTTCCACCTATTTCCCACATCACCTTTCTAGGATTAAGGAAAATGCATGAAGATTATGCAGTCCAAATAAGGTCATTGTGCGGTACCTGACCTTGTCGTGCCACATGCCACACTTTGCACTGTGGTAGAACGTGTTTAAACTGTAGCTTCAGTGGAATGAAAAGAAACGTCCGCCATTTAACATGTACTAGCGCAGCCTTCATACAAGAATACCTGGTCTCCTGCACTCCACCTTGCACTGCAGTGCCACCTTTAGCTATAATCGCCGGATACAATACAACCTCTGCGGTTAAAACACTCATTTATTACATATGCATAATTAGTGTTACAGCGTAGATGTATTACACACCAAGCAATAAGTCATGATACTGCACAAATTACGTGAGTAGCGCTGCTTACCTAGTGCCCGCTTTCTGAGCAGTAAGTGCTGGTCCTGTCTGGCCATGTTGCTCTATGAACAGCGAGCCGGAGCCGGAGCTTTGTGAACTGCCTTGTAGTGAGGTGGTCAATACATGTGCTGAAAGTATACATTCAGTATTTGTATGTAGACGAACATATACTGCCATGGTGATCAGAACCTTAGCACAGAATGAAGGACCCTAGGTTCACAAAGGTGGAAAATAAAATTTGGAACATGTTGTATAAATATAAATTACATTATCTTGAAATAATCAGCAAAGCACATACACTGAAAATTTGAGCGACTAAATGAATCGATGATTGTATTGTCATAACATATGCACGCTTCATAAATTTACACCAATCTGTCTGCTCGTAAAGTCATTTTACAATACAAAGAGAGAAAAAATATACATTTCCTCTTGTTTAAAGCTTGATCCGATGATATCAATCAAAACAGGCGAGTGTGCAAAGCTCACTTTGTGATGAAATGTATTGATTTCTCCTTCACACAGAAATCACTAATTTGCGTTGTGTGTTCTCGCTGTAAACAAGTGCCTAAAAAGTGTACCTACCTTTCTGAGTGTTCTGCATTGATAATGTAAACGTTGAATGTGGCCAGACTAGTTGTAAACGTTGATCAAATGGTAAGTAATGGGAAGAGCAAAAATATTTTATCAGCGAAGCTGTTTAAGCCGTTGGTTAGTCCGGAGAGTGTGCGCAGGATAACCTCACCGAACGATAACGTCACTCCGCGTCGCCTCGAAACTCCGAATCTGGAGCTAAGCCGTGACATCATCGGGTGCGTCGCATCACTTCGCCCCAGCTTTGCCGAGTCATGACGTCATTAACCGCGCCTCCGCGTAGCCGTGTCCAGCCTTGCTACAGCTTACCCGTGACGTCACTGCGCTGATCCTCATAATGGCTTCACGTCACCGCGGTAGCGAAAGAATGCCCCGCGTCTCCGCGCCGAGTACATCGCCGTGAAGATGGGGCGACCAAAGAAGTGCGTTAATCCCGAAGAAGAGGAAGCGTGTTGCAAAAACCGTCGTGCCATACTCGAGAGCGGTTGGGGCGACCTTGGATCAACCCCGAGTATTGCGCCGATGAAGCGGCGCGGATCATCGGCGATTTGCAGAAGGTTCGGAGTTAAGAGCTCGCATTACGGAGTAAAAGCGTGTGTGCAGCCAGAATCGTCGACCTAACCATCCGGGCCTGCAACTTAGCCGATCCGAGATAAAGCTAAGTGGGATCGACAGCTTTGCTGTTTGCTGTCTTCGCACCACTAGCGTGAAGCTGCCCGATTTTAACACGAAAGTGTTTTATTCCGGGGTCCACCAAGACTTCACTGACGTATTTCCGTCACGGAAATACGTCATAGAACATAATACAAAGAAAGAAACCAGAAGAAAAAGTTCCACAAACATGCAAAATTTGGGAATCGAACCCACGACCTCTCGGTCCGCGACGATAGATCGCCGAGCGTTTAACCCATTGCGCCACAAACGCATTCGCAGAGAGCTACACAGACGCGCCTTATATATCTAACACTCCTCCGTGTACCCGCGCTCTTGCTCGGGGCGGTGCCGCCGCCTATGAGCAGAAAAGAGAAGTACTGCATTATGACACTAAAGCCCGGGATACATGGAGCGAACTTTCTCGACGAACTTCACGCGTCAAGTAACGACGCGGCGACACGACGCAGGATGTTTGCTGTGTTGCAATACATGCGGCGAACGCCGCCGCGCGTTGGCCGCCGTGTTGGCGGCGGTCCCGGCCGCCCGCTTCGAACTGAATTTGGCGTTGTCCTTGTAGAATTCACTTAGTTGGAAGCAAATGACTGCGTAAACGGCTTTCGCTTAGTCTCAGGCCGCTTCGACGACAGAGTAGTATGGATAACCTTGAGTAGTTTTCGAGATCGCTTCTCGTTTCGAACGCGTCTAAGCCTAGCGAAAGAAATATCCGATGCCAACGCCATCTATCGGGGAAGTCGGGAGATAGGCATGACGACAGCATGTGGCCTCTGAGATCAGAAGATTTCTGTTGAAGGTTGTTGTAGAGAGCTTGCACTGCTTGTCTGTTTCCTCGCAGATCAGCGGATATGGGATGTACAAATACAACGCGATTCCTGAGAGATCATACTAGGAACTACTCAATCGGTGCAGAGACATGCAGACACGGCAACACCAACGCGATTGCAGACGACGCGAAAAGGCGCGCGCGCGCGAAACACCAGCATGCATTGCGACCGGAACTAGTGCCTCCTGATTGGCTGTCGTCCACCGCTGCGCGCTAGACGCTTCCGGCGGCGGCGTTCGCCCGACGAAAATGTTTGGACAGGCAGATCGGCTGCGGACGGCAAATTTCTTGACGCCGGCCGTCGGACGTTCGCCGCCCGACGAAGTTCTTCGCTCGGACGCCGGTTATTCGCTCCATGTATTCCGGCCTTAACGCGCACCGACAGTGAACGCTTCGGTGGTCTCAGTACTACGACGCCTCGATGCCAGCATTCGAAGGGACGCTGGCATCAAGAAGCACTACCAACGCCACCTAGGTGGCGTTCACCGTACTCAGCACAGCGGAGCGTGGCCTCCGCAATTAGCTCTGAAAATGTTTCTGAAGTTGATCGCGGAGGCTGCAATTACGACGCGCTGTACGCGCTGATTTGACTCGGTGACGATTCAGTTACGTGCTTTGTCTTGCGCGTTGTATTAGTGTGTCAGTTACGTGCTTCGT
Source organism: Dermacentor silvarum (assembly GCF_013339745.2). NCBI lineage: Eukaryota > Metazoa > Arthropoda > Arachnida > Ixodida > Ixodidae > Dermacentor > Dermacentor silvarum. The sequence continues at coordinate 166,666,902 of NC_051162.1, read as the reverse complement.
CTTTCGCGTTGTGCTAGCGTGTGCAGCGTAGTGCAGCTTCCATATGCACGACGGTTGCTCATGGTCATCGACGTTGGTAGTCGTGATGGAGGAGACGTGCCACCAGGCGTCAGCGTGGGTGCATCAACGCCTAAGGGCGCTTTAGCCACAAAACACCAATAGACATTATATATCAATGTGCAATAAACATTACACTACTTCTGTGAAGACACGTTTCACTTTCGTGTTCTATACCGATTCCTATATAAGAGGGATCAACCACATTTTTTTGTTCTTCTTTCTGGGGTTTTACGTGCCCGAACCAGTTCTGCTTATGAGGCACGCCCCCACTTTTTGGTTTTTTTTATCTTTTCAGAAATTTTCAAGTATTGGATTGTGTACATATTTTGCATAATTGTAATCGCTACCGGTACATTTATTGTGCTATTAGGCCAGCCTATGCCTCTGACTAAAGCATATTGCTGATCTATAATTTTAATTAGAAGTGGAGGATAATTAGGCAACTTCCAGGGTGCAATAAGTAAAGTAATAATGGGCAAAAAACATAGTGCTGGGCCTATTACTTGATTCGGCAAAACAGTTTGAAACCATTACGCGCATTATCGTGTTACAGAAACTAAAGAGGGTTCGCTTCCAAGTTCATTATACACAATTTTTTTCCGACTATATATATATATATATATATATATATATATATATATAACCATTTCCACGTAGTCTCTGCAAAAAATCAATATGGTAATTGCTAGCCAGTTAGATATGATGTGGTTCAAAGGTCTTATATTTACCATTTGCGTTAAGTACTTTGCGAACCTACCACTACACGATACAATATTTTAATATACTACCTACAGTACACCAATAATATCATAGAATTCATATTTGAAGCCATAAATAATTCCAGAAATGCAATAAGAGTTTTTTACTTGTTTGTATGCAAGTCAACTTTGTTTCAACTAAAACTCGGTTATGTTTTATAAATGTTCATAGGAATGTTAACCTACACCAGCCCATTCAAATACATGGTATTCCGTATTCGGGGTTTCTTATTGTTCTCTTCTGCTAAGTATCTCGGACTTTAATTTGATGACCATATTTCGTGAGACACCCACATTGGCTACAAACACATAAATTTACGAGCTGTAGCAACGCAGTTACGCACACCTAAGTTTAATGACCCCCTTAGTTGTGTAGCTTATTTCTTAAAGCTCTGGTTCAGTCCGTGCTCGCATCAGGTATTTCAGTTTACGGCTACTGCGCCCCAACATAAGTAGATCAATTGGATTAGCTGTTACGTAAGATATCTGCACGCATACACTCTTAGCACGCTAACGTTTAATAAAGGGGCATATTCTCACAAATCTGTGCACCTATAAAGAAAAGTTACATAGTAACCTTTATTTAGGTAACCTTTAACACAGGAGCGTACTCTCCCAAATTTGTAACCTATAAGTTGGAAATAAAATTCTTACCTTTGTTCAAGTAACGTTTAATAAAGGAGCATACTCTGACAATTTTGTGCACCTATAAAATATATAATATATAAAGACTACGTGTACCTATACTCAAGCTTACTATATAGTAACCTTTAGTGTAGGTACACATAGCCTTTTTGTATTGTAACCTTTCGTATAGGCATAGTCTTGCAAGGCTTCACATGTGCGTCCTTCTGCGCATGTCCATGAATTTAGGACATTGATTCTTCGGCCTGCCACCAAACTTCACCGCAGTGCACTAGCATAACTCACTGAGCATAACTTCATAAAAGTTATACTTCAAATGATCGGCCGAATTTCTGCAACTTTCTGTTACCAACGTCAGCAAGATACTCTCTTCTGAAAATATACGCATTTATGGCACTTGGTCCTAACTTTTCTGCTGCGTTATATTGGCGCTTTGGTCAAGGTTAAAGCACTGTTATAACTAAGCAGGGAAATTAGGACTAAGTTCCGTAAAAGCTTATGTTATTGGAAAAAGGTATCCTTTCGACGTAGCTAACAGAAAATTGTTGAATTTCGGCTGAGCTTCTGAAATACAATTTTTCTCAAAACTCTGCTCAGTGAGTAACGCTAGTGCCCTGCAGTGAAGTTCAATGAATGGCCTAAGCGAAGAAGCAATGTACAAAACTCATGCGCATGCGCAGAAGGACGCGCGACTGAAAACGTGCAAGACTGTATGCCTATATGAAAGATTACAAGAAAGGTTCATAATAATGGCCGCAGGGGTTAGACCGAATTTGTTGAACATGACTCATTGTCGAAAACTGAAAAATATTCAGGTCTTAAAGACAAATTGACATTTTATTGCTGTGAAAGCTTCATAGCCGCCTATCAATTTCACTGCGTGCAAAAGAATGATTACATCTCGAGCAACAATGGCCATTAAAATGCCATGGAACAATGACAAAATCGTCGATAACAATGTACGTCGACAAAAACAACGGACGTAGTACAATCAAAAGTATGACCTGGAAATGTGCGGCAAAACGTTGCTGTGCTCTTTAACACTCATCCGTACTTCGTTGCTCCACCCCACGGGGGAAAAAAATGAATGAAATAGCAAAGCATTTATCTCCACATTTTCACTACAGATTTCTCCATATATCTCTGAACTGCGCTGAAGCTCTTGCTCTGGACGTAGATACTTCCTCAAGGCTATTAATGTAGCACTGGTTCACGTCATTTTTGGTTATGTTTGTGATTTGGGCAATTACGCACTTTCCCCTCAAGGCGATGCTAATCAATACATCATACTTCTGACTAAGGCATTTGCCATGCTGAAGCAACGCAACAGTTTCCATTGTTCAATTTCTATACTTTATTCATGATGCATGAAGCCCAAGTAATTCTTTGTAAAACTCTGGTACATAAAACTTTCATTGGCAACTGGTGGAGCAAATTGTGATATCCTACGGAGCTAGGAAGTATGGACACTAAAAATCTTTTTTTATTTGCCTATTGTTAATGATCTCAAATGCGCCTATGTTCTAACCAACGGAATGTATCGAGAAGTAAATGACATGATTTAACAACTTAGAAAATACATTCTCGCCTCTTCTATCTCGTTGGCATTTGTGTTCTTTCTGGTATATGCTTCAGTTCACATATTTTTTATTTGACTCAAATGTTATAGTGCCTTCACATTGGTCATCAGTTACGGAGCACTGTCCCTGACGCTGTTTTTTTAATAGATTTGGCTTATGCAGCTCAATCCGATGACATACTAGCCCACTGCATGACAACATGCACGTTATAGTCGAAACCATCAAGTCATCGAAGTCATTTTCTACTCTGATGTCGCTGTATTATGCTTTTGTTCATTCTCATATAAACTATAACATTTAATCATGGGGAAACACTTATAGCAGTCACCTAATGTCACTGCAAGTCATTCAAAATCGAGCTATTCGTCTAATAACATTTTCATCTCGTAGCATTAACGCTAGTGAGTTATTACACGCTCATAATATTTTGAATGTGACTGATCTTGTTAAATACAACCTCGCCATTTTCATTTTTAGGGCAATAAACAATAATATTCCAGTAACCATCATACCACCGACGTCTCTTATGAATACAAATAATACTAGATTTGCAGAGAATATCAACTTTATTTTACCCAGCGTTCGCACCAACTACGGCAAGCAGTCATTACACTTTTCAGCTTTATCTCTCTGGAACACATAATCATTTCCTTTAAAATTATTAAAATCTCACAGGTTTCATACAGAACTTAAGCGCTTTCTTTTAGCTTTATCCGACTCTCATTTTTTAGTGAACTATGTTTTTTTTTCTTTTGTAACTTTTTTTAAAACTTTAATCGTGTTTCTCTATTTCCTGCATTCTTTTCATCTTCTTGGAAATGGACCCTTTGTAGTTCTCCCTATTATTGTCTAAACTGCAGCCTTGTTCTTATGCATTAAACAGCTGTATTTATTATTTTTTTTTTCATTTATGCCTTGTCTTTTAAAACCTGTATTATCGTAAGCTTTACATGTTGCCATTGTTTGTATTAATAATTCTTGTCATCATGCATAGGAGGTCCCATTTCAGTTTTTAAGTACGGGACCTCCTTCTGTATATACTTACCATGAAATTAACCCTGTTTTTGTATTGAATAAACTGATTCTGACCAGCAGAATAAATCTAATAAACCTCACTTACCCGCACCTGTTTGGGTACCGAAAAGACCTGGTCCAAGAGATGTACCGGAATGTGACAAAGCTGGTTGAAGACCCACAGTAGATCCAGCATTTTGTATTGGCGTGGAGGCCAGAGGGGTGTCCACTCCTGATCCCGCTAAGTGCTGTTGTGATGCACCTGCAAAGAACGCAGTCGATTTTTGGATAGCACGTTCATTGGAGACAATAGATGACAAACTTACAGGATAGACAAAGCGGTACTTTGTCAAGGCTACAAAACGTTCCTTCAAAATACGATGCTGATTATGAACATCTCAACGCACACATCGCGGTTGAAATGTGTTTTTCGCTTTTCGCATATTTAACGATGCATGTGTTGCTCATTTTGAAGCATATGTACGTAGTACGGGGTCTAACAGGTCCAGTATTTGCCCGGATTATATCCAATAGGATTTTTTTAAATCTGTGTCCTGTCAAATTATCTAAGAGCAGAGAAACGTCTGATGTGTCCCGATGTGTCTGCTCTGCCTGTTCACGCAAAAAGAAACAAAACCACAACAGAAAACACGAGTGAAGATGCAGAAGTGTGCGGAGAAATACCAGAGGTATTACTGTCCTTCACAGACTGCAAGGATCACAATATCTGAGCCTTACTATATAGTGCCTGATGTTGCGCCCGAAATACCGATTGCTTCAGTGATAACAAAAGCGCACTACTTATTATAATTGCCGTATATCTGCAGAGTTTCTTACCTCTGTCGAAAAATTTCTGACAGAATGCATTAGGGCGTTATTCATTCAGAATAAAATTATATTGTAAACACTAAATATACTTACCATTTAAGACAGAGACGAACCACAAAGAGATGTAAACACTCTTACGTATTGGCTCAAAAATATTGAATTTAGCGAGAAAAACACGATAACGTAGAGGGACTGGACAAGCGCTTTGCTCCATTCTATGTAATCGGGCTTCTAGCGATCAATTGAATATTATTTAACATTCGCCATCTAGCTTTATTTGATAAAATCTGTGCGCAATATCAGTAACCACAATTTTTTGGAAGACAAATTTCAAAGAACAAGAACAGACCACTGTAAAGGAAGTATCAAATGTCATTTACATGTCGGTAATTCCTACAGACCAGGTATCCTGTAATTTATTAGTAATGTTATTGCGGCGTCGGTAAAACGGGCTAACTTGTCAAGACCTCATGCGCGAGCTCAGCAACTTATTTTATTATTTTTATCGGCGGCAATAAGCCTACACATTCATCTAAGTGCTCGTGTAACTCCGACTCTAGAGAATGATATTGAGAGCGTGTACGTGGCAACGAAAAAATAGCTACAGTTTCAGTAGAAAGTCGACTGAGGCCGCCTTTTTGATCATCTCGACTGGCTGCACCCATGTATACGTCAGCCACCCACTAATGCATTACACAACGTTGACATACTAATCTGGCAAAGTTATCCATATACGACCACAAGCAGCGTGGTATTGTCTTCGGGCCGACACCTGGTCTTTAAATCATATTTCTTTGTTTGATGATATATACTGTATTTTTATATATGCTCTCAGTAGTAAAATGAGCATCAACGTTCCATCTTAACCTTAAGCAGCCCTGTCTATTGTGCAGTGGAATTTATATTCGGAAGTATAAAACCAAACAATTTGCAGTTAATCTAAAATGTAGACACCAGAACCCCTTAGGAGCACACAACATAAGATTTAACAAAACGACCAAAGGGAAGCACACTTAGTACATGGAGCAACAAACGCTGGGTTAAATGGCTACACGCAACTCACCAACTCGAGATTTCAAAGTGACCATTGCGCTATAAGCTAAAGGCTACGCCATCCACCAGCGAAAATTCATCTGTAAATTCCTGGTTCACGAATAACCAGTATTGCGTATACAACTATAGTTTGATTATATTATTGTGTTCATGTATACAGGTTTACATATTTATTCCTGGCTCAATTTTTGGAAAGAGTTACTGAAACTGCAATTTTGCCACCATTAGAGTAGTATTGAGATCGGAAGAATCAGCTAAAAGAGGTCATTTGAAATCTTGCAATCAATTGAAATATCATCCTGAATTCCTTCTCAGAAAAAATTGTCAAACTTTGCCTAGTCAAGAGAGCCTGCGCTACATCAAAATTTATTGCACTGTCAAAGGAGTACTGGCACACGTGTAAAGTATAAACACTTCCACAAGCTTTTCGCATGTGAACGGAGGAAATTTGGCAGTTATAATGGTCGAAAAAAACACATAAGACCTTTACTGTAATACTCATACTTTAAGGTTATTCTAAATGCTACCTTTGCGTCATCGGTACTAAAGGGATGGTGTGACACATAGCAATAATTGTTGATGTCGTGCTGCATTAGGAGGAATTAAGCTTTAGTTCAGTGGCTGCTCTCTAAGTATATAGGAATGTAGACATCATTTATCTCTACAAACATGACACCAAAATCAATCATGTTTATAGCATTTATATGAAAAACAAAATGTCTAGCAAAGACATAATTTAGTCCGCTGAATATATTGTTGAAGATTGTAAAATTTTTGAAATCAAAACCACAAACCTTACACCTTAACACCTTGGATACGAAAAACGACATAAAACGTTTGTATAAACCACTTCATAAAGCATCTAAAGCAAAATAAGGTGATGTAATACACAAAACTCGAAAATATATAAGTAATTCGCCAGTTCGATTTTTATAAAACAATATTAATATAAGTAACTCATTCTCCTAGGCCGTGAACTAAAGAATCAAATTCATGCGACTTGAATGACCTAATGGAGAAAAGGGGAAAGGATAGATGCAGTTTACAGAACTGCTATATCCGTTATTGTTGCAGAGTTTAAATAGGTTTTGTGCTTGTTTTTTCTTAAACGTCAATTTTCAGCATTTGTCGTGAAATATTTAAGGTTATTAAGAATTACAACTTTCTATGACCTCTGCAAACAGCCTTCTTTGTCTGAAATGCAAATCAATTCAAGTTCGCCCATTGGTTGTTTTAAACGCATTTCTGCAGTATACATCTGCTTTATTGGAGAAATTGGACGTTGCCCCGACCTATAGCTTCGTCTTATCGAAGGCTTTGATGAATGTGCTCATGAAAAATGGAAAAAAATTGTTCCACAAATTTTTTTATTTGGTACGCTTTCGTGTGCTGCCACGGCCATTGCGGGAGGGTTAAAAGCCATGACATATTAATAACAGGATACATCAATATCCTAGGTGCCAAAAACGAAAATAGTTTGTAGAATCAAGCATTTCAGTAATTATGTGAGGGCAACCTTATGTTTACCAGGATGTTTTGCAATACATTGGACCCTGACGTTGCATTAACAAAAAAATTGCCGTCAGAAATGTCTTCTCTCTTATTTATTAGTGCTTGGCACGATATTATAATAAAAACACAGAAAGAAAGAAAAATCGTAAATGCCGTCAGAGACAACTTGAAACTGGGTTCATATTGTGCATAAGTTCTACCTGGCACTGGGGCAGTTCATTTTTGGCTGCTTAAAACGCGTGGTAAACACAAAACACTGGTGAAATAGTAGTGGGAATCAGCAGTAATGAGTGTTAATGAGTACGTAAATTAGGGAACCATGGTGGCAAGAAGGGGCGATAAGTATGAACACATTACGCATCAGATACTTATTCCTAAATGCAGCAAAGATAAGCATAATTTTATTCTCGCCTAATACAACGTGTGTGTACAAATTATGCTTGAGAAATTTACTTTCAAATGTTTCGCGTTTACTTAGTGCAATATAATACAACTTTATTTTACCATAGCAACAAATAAAAATAAGTTAGGTTAATAAGTTAGCATTGTCACATGGCAACATGGTCAATACGGTTGGCACAATGTTCCTTGCAATTAGCACTGAAGAACAAAAAATTGCAGAAGTATGTTTGCTGTACATCATATTCAAATACGTAACTTACCCTTTCTGCAAGTTTTCTGACATTGCTGCAACGTAGGGAATTTATTTCCGAAGTAAGAACAGTCGTACGCCTTGAAGCACGAATTCTGGTTGGGATTGTAAATGAATACTTCGTGCACCTCACGAAAACAGCCAATGCTTGCCATTGGGAAATCACAAACTCCCACTGAAAAGCAAATTTGGTAACGTTATCGAGCACCTTCAAACCCTTATTGAGCCTAATTTGTGTAATTTGTATAGAGCTATGTGTAAAACCACAGTTTTATGAAAGGAACTGCGTTGCATGGCCACTCAAAACACTGATATTCATTCTAATTGCTTAAGAAGAAGCTTTGCGGGCGAAATCATATTCTAGGTTTCTTTCATGTTACTGTCTTCTTAATTTACTAAAACACTACTGCATGTTTCTTCTGTGCAAGCAGATGTGTCCACCAACCCAAGTGACTATATTCCTGTTATGAGGGTTTTCATTAGTGTAGGCTATCACATCGCTTTGCATCGTTTCCACGAACGATTAAGGAATGGAACAGTTTACCGGCGTCTGTTTTGCAGTCGACTAGCATTGAAGGCTTTGAGGAGTGGGTAAAAACCTTTTATGAAATTAAATCTTAGTGGTGTCGTGTAAACGTTGTCACACTGTTATAGATAACATACTGTAGTCTTTCTTTTATACTGCTTGGGATGTCACTGTCACATTGCTACAAACACGTATTTATTAGCGAAATTATTGTATGTGCATCTGCTTATTTGTTTTGGTGGTTATTGCATTGTATTTCAAACATTCATTGCTTCATGTCCTATTTACGTTTGTAAGGTGAGGACATTTTTTGCGTTATGTGCAAACTTGCTGTACCCAGCCTGTTGATGCCAATACGGCCAACAGTATTTGAAAAAGAAAATATTTATGCTTTAGAAACGGCGACATGCATGTCAACACAAGAAATACCCGAAAATTGATAATGTGTATGAAAGAGAAAGCTATATTAAATGTGGCACAAAATACTATCAGCGTGGCCTAACGTTTTGTGACGCAAATATTTAGCACACAAATTAGTATAATACTTACTGCACCACGTCTTGTACAATAAGGAGCCCTTCCCAAAAAACAAAAAAAAAACACTTTTGAACCAATGAAATAACCCAAGCCTTTCCAGGCATCAACTCAGCACCCGCTCTAACACACATCATCAACGCAAGAAGGCGAATTGCATGTTATTGTTATTGTTATGGGTGCATTCAATTACTCTAACCTGAACATTATATTTTATAAATATTGCGGACTAAACAGTGCAGCCTGTGTTGGAAAATATGTATGTAAGTCATTTTATTAAACAGACCTAAGTATAGTCACTGTGAACTCCTCATGCAGATAGAGCAAGGTATCTTCCATGACACCTTTGCCCGAAATGGCAAAACGCACACTAAAAAAATGTGAACAGTAATGAGAAGCTTGTTTTTTAGGGTTGCATGCGAAATAACTGGAAACGATTGCCCAACACAGGTGTTAAATTACAGTGACGACGAAATTTGCAAGAAAGATGTAATGTACAATATTCAAAGAAGCACTGTTAAGTTAACCTCAAATAACCGACAAGGTGTCGCGCTCTTTTCCGTGATCAAACACACCTAGCGATACACATTTTGAAACACAAACATTGATGGCACTTGTTGAAGTTTTCTCCTACACTTTTGATGATGAAGGCCGTAATTCTTGATGGATACCACGGAATGAATTATATCTGTGCGAAGGTGGAACTATCTATTCATTTTTAGTCTTTCTTGTAGGGAGCAAGCAACACACTGCGGTATCCGTTAGAATATTCGCATTTGTGGGCACATCAGCCTCCAGTTATTATTGTTACAGGAGTTATAATCAATAGTAGCTCGGTTGGTACTCGTAAAGCTACACAGCACAAGAACACAGGCGCTTCCACCTAGCTTGATCTTTAACTAACACTTTCATCGTTATCGTCTTGATCGCTCAACTGTGACAAAACCCTCCAGAGATCACGCACCGTCCCGGTGCTTGAATGGTTTAGACGGCGTATCGCAGGAAAAATGCCCAATGTTGCTTGGTGGTGCGGCAGTCAATGACTTGGGTGTCAGCGGAGACTTACCAATGTTAAGTTACCGATGTTATTTGGGACAGGACTCCATAGGGCTTAACATAGCCTGACGAAAGCTTATCGTAAAGGCCACCGTGAGGAGAGATGAGAGGCGGAGCAGGGCGAGAGAGCCCGGAGGGAAGTAGGCATCTCTGCGTCGACGATCATAAAGGGACTTTTTTTGGCTTGCAATGAAGAGAGCCGATCGCGGGCTACCGTGCGTGCGATGGCCGCACGGGTGATGGCGTCATAAGCATTAGAAGTTCTTGACGCTGAATCACACATAATCCTGGTGTCGAAGGTCAAAAGGTGCGTCACGTCCAAACAAAAGACAAAAGGGCGAGTAGCCGGCCATTTCAGGACGGGATGAATTGTCGGCAAAGGTGACAAATGGCACAGCAGTGTCCCAATCACGGGGATTGTCGGAAAATGCATGGAGAGCATGTCGGTCTGTGTACGGTTGAGGCGTTCGGTAAGGTAACTAGTCTAGGGATGATGCAAAGTGGCAAACTTGTGATGATTAGCACACGAGCGTAGAAGGTCGTCAAACACGCGACACAAAAAGCAGCGACCGTGGCCTGTGAGTAGCTGACGAGGCGCACCATGCTTAAGGATGATGTCGTAGAGGAAGAAATCAGCGACATCACTCACGCAGCTTGTCGGAATTGCTCCAGTGATCACGTATCATGTGACATATTCCATAGCGACTCCGATGCACTGGTTTCCAGCAGTCAGGGGGAGGACCTATCAAGTTCATCCCCACGCGATAAAACGGCTCGGCAGGGACTTCAATTGGCTGGAGTTGTCCAGCCGGGGCTGTCGTAGTGTTCTTCCGACGCTGGCACAGGTCGCAAATTCTAACATACCAGCGAACAGAACGATACAGATCTGGTCGGAATAAACGTCGTCGTACGTGGTCATAGGTTCTGGAGATGCCTAAATATCCGCATGTTGGAGCATCATGAAGTTGTGTGATGACATCTCTGCGCAGAAGATCAGGAACAACGAGAAGTACCGCACCATCTGGTACATGTTGCGCCGGTACATAACATTGTTTTCAAGCAAGAACATACTGTTTTAAGGGTCGGGTTTGTGGCATTGAAGATGGTCAGTGAGGGAGATAAACGATGGATCATGGCACTGTTCGTTGGCCAGATGAAAAATTTACAAAGGAACTCCTCTGGGAGTTGTCTAAGTCTGCGTAAGCTTTGTGCCACTTGGTCATCTATCGCCATGCAACCCGGTGCCATTATCAATGGTATGAAACTTTATCCAACCAGTATAAACCCTTATCAACTCTCATCGGTCGTTATCAACCTTATCGAGCATGATCGGACTCTTATCAACTCTTAGCGGTGGTTATCAACTTGGATGTCCAGCGAAGCTGTTGCAAAACTACTCCTACAATTGCTGAGGGCGGCACGGAATGCTTTATCGGTGGTTCAGATGCTTGTTTTCAGCTTGTTCTTTATTTAAACGTATACTGTTTTTTGTGTTCTATGGGTGATTTCAATGACTGCATGCTTCTCTTTCCTTAGCGCTTGTAGCCTCTGTCTTACGTGGGTATGAGTAATTGCATTCTTACTTGCTTACTGAGGTACGAGCCATTGTTTAGGGGGCTATGAGCCACTGCATTCTTTTTTACGTTACGGACAGGATTCTCGTTGGGTAGATAAGATTCTCGTTTGGTAAGTTCGTGATGGCAGATGCAGACGCCAGTTTACCGTTCGGTTGAACTCGAGGGGTCAAGTTGGTGGCGGGATATGCAAGCAGCGTTTTTGTAGAACTTTCCATATCAGTAGATTACAGAGAACGGGTACTCCTGTAGTCGTAATGCCCAATGGCCAAGCTGTCCCGTGGGATCTTTAAGGCGTGGCAGCCAGGAGAGAGCATGATGATCTATAACAACTGTGAAAGGGCGACCGTATTGATACGGGAGGCACTACCGCTCAGCCATCAAATAATTCTGTTTCGATGTAGAAAGAAGGCGGCTGGCGTACGCTATGACACGACTTTAGCCACTCTATTTGAGGGATTGCAGCTATGCCATGGCCACTTGCGTCGGTGCGAAGCTCTGTTCTTGCGGCTGGGACAAACTGAGCCAATACTGGTGGGAATGCGATGGCAGATATCACCTTGGTAAAGGCATTCGCTTGTTACACACCCAAGAAAACGCAACATTCTTTCTTAGGAGGTCAGTGAGTATCCGTACTATGCTAGCGAAGTTGATGACAGAGCGCCAGAAATAAGATCCTAGCCCAAAAACACTGCGGGCCTCTTGAGAAGAACGCGGCACCGGGAACTCGTGGACAGCCCTAACTTTGTCAAGGTCTGGTTCGGCAACGGTAGCGTCAACAAGGTGGCCAAGAATTTTGATCTGATGATAAGGGAAACTGCACTTGGAAGAGCCGAGCTGGAGACCAACGCGGCGAAGAGCATCAAGAATCGCTGACAGACGAGGGAAGTGGCTTACAAACGTGCATGAGAAAAAAATCTCCTTGTCCAGATAGCAAAGGCAGGTCTACCATTCAAAACCACGTAGAAGCCAGTCCATCATGCACTAGAAAGTTGCAGCAGCTTTACACAAGCCGAAAGGCATGACCTTAAATTGGCAGATGCCATCAGGAGTGATAAATGCGGTATTCTCGCGGTCGTGGTCATCGACAGAAATTTGCCAGTATCCCTACCGGAGGTCGAGCGATGAGGCGCCATGGAGACTTTAAAGCGCACCATCAATTCGTGGAAGAGAATAAATGTCTTTATTAGTGATCCGACTCGTCAAATTACACATCACAAGACCAAAGGCTACCGCCTAGATCGTTTTCACTCATGCCTTCATTTTCTTCGTCTTTATCGCTCAACCGTGACAGTATTCAGACGTTTACAAATAGGGAGAGATTGTAAACATTTTTTAGAAGTTTAGTCTCAAATGAAAGAAACACAGGACTTAGTGATAACTTTTTTTCGGAGACCTATGCCTGCAATGAATTAGAACCCTTCTCACATTGACTGTCGAATGCGATAACTAATAAACCAATGTAGAGACACACCGCATGGATTAACACACATTTATTTGAAATTTGCGTCATCATTCTGACACTTCAGTTAACTGGGCAATATGCAACATACAATTTCACCGGTATCGGCCGACTGTGCTACGACAATTGCTTGCCAACCAAGGTCAACCATGAGCATTAAGGCATGCCAACGACTACAGATGATTATTCTCAAACGATGATAATGGTATAATGTCAAATGTGTATTGACGATGACGTGACAACAATGGGATGACGACGAGTGTGTGAAAATGATGGCGTGACGGCTACTGTATCACGAAGACTGTAGGGCGACGATGCCTTGATGGCTATCATACGACAATCGGTTGCCGTCTCAATAACACAAATGGAATGGCCCCGGCGACACGACAATGACCGAATGACGATGACGCATTGACAACGAATGCATGACAATGGCACCATAAATTACGATTGAATAATGACAGGATAATAGCAATGTAAGGACGAACGAAGAATTACGTCAATGAAACGATGGAGGTGGCATGACGACGACGGTATTGCAACTATCGTATACATTTTTGAGTGATGACGATGGTAATGCCACAGCATAATGACGTCGGCACGATGACAATGACACGACAAATGAATGACAACGATGGCATGATGAGTGTTGGAGGAGAAAGGTGAAGTAGTGTCGATGCATTGACCGTTACGGCATGACAGCTAGAAGCTCATAACTAGTAGCCCAGAATACTACACAACTTGGCTCACTGAGTAATCGTATGTGTATAAATCGACAGATACATAGAAAAATAAATGGACAGATAAACTCAAAGTGGCTAAAACGGGCAAATAGTATTATTAACGTTAAAACCCAATATTCCATCAGGAAGAGTGTGTGCACAAAGTCATTGGAAGTGAGAAGGCCGTGGATTTATGGAATTCTATCAATCGCTTGTTCATTTCTTTATGGCAGCAAAGCTGTCCGAGTTATCACAGCCTTTTATGACTGTGGGTGGATGCTACGTTCTTACTGAATAGCTCGTACTTAGTAAAACACTGAACTACGTATCCGATGGGAGGATAGAACCTCGGTTTCCTGGCCCAGCAGCTTGATGCACTAACCATTAGGACACAATCGCAGGTAAAAATCTATCGTGCCAACGCCAACAAGCTCTTTGAGATTATCACTCTGTGCGTCACATGGTGTAGCATGGATGTTCCAGAGCACATGTGCACGTGTCATGTTTCTTTGCGCCAAAGAAGCCGGAATGAAATGGGCAAATTATCAGAACTTGAAGAAGCGCTTCACAAAAGATTCGCTTCACGTAGATTCCATGATGTACATCGCAACCGCATAGGTTTTCCCTTTCAGCGGATGACTAGGCATTTTAAGTATACTTTGCGTAATATAGATTATCATTATTTGTAGATCACCAATCTGAGAAGCATAATTTTATCCTCTTGCATGGGTTAATGAAGTTTTGTAATTGGTAGCGATGAATTGTACCGACATTGACTTGCTTGCCAACAAATCTATATTGACAACTTTTGTAATCTCACTGGAGCGTTCTTTTTCTCATTCGCGATCATAAAACATGGTGGAAAGTTCTCACCGGATCGACAAACTCCATCGCAGGCTATCTTGCTCCTAAAGGGAGCCCTTCTACTGCAGCTTGGAAGGCAGGTTCTTGTTCTTTTATTGAAGAACCACTTTTGACCACATTTATAAGTTGGCAATGTCGCAATAACCTTGCATCGCCTGTCTAAAGTAGAGAGGGTGATACACAAGGCAAACAATAAATAATTGCAAAATGCTCACACAAATGCTATGATGTAGGCCTAGCCTGGCAAAGCCTACTCTTTTTTTTTTCTTTCAAGTATTCAATCATATGAGGGCCAATATTTTCTCAAATCTTGTAATTTTCTGACCGCATCAGACGTTTTCTTCCCTCCATAACTGCCTGGTTTTTAATTGTTGATAGAGCAAATTAAGAAGTGCGAGATATTAACATAAAAAGAACCACGGAGTCCTACGCTGAAAGCGGAATGACAGTGCACAATTATAGACAATGTCGCACTAAATCAACCAGACGAGATCGATCATTTAGAAAAAATATAAGAGAGCAGCATGATACCATTACAAAAATATACTTATCAATAAGCATTATCAATGGTCAAAATCCTCACAAAGCAGGCTACAAAATTCCTGAATCAAGATAATAAAACTACATTATTTAAATAACTCGAAGGACGAGTAAACAATAAAACAAGCATGCATAGTTAAAATATTACAAATGTGAAAACACCATAGGTTTTAAATATTTCTTGACAACTGTACAATGTTGTGCATAATGGACACGGACACAAAAAATAAGAATGGGACACACAAGGCGCATGCGTTTTGGGCCTTCTGTGTCCCATCGTTCTTTCTTGTGTCCCTGTCCTTTGTGCGCAACATTGTGCATACTCATGGCATATTAACCGGACCAAGTACCTACCTTATTGAGCTGCACAATCTGTATTGTGTATATTGACACAAATACTCTTATAATTTCCAATATTTATAGAATACAGTTGCATAGCACCCAGTAGCCATATTCCGTACAGGAGTGGAACATTAAGCAAAAATTAGAGTGGATGGTGTGAGTGTAACTTAACTATATAGATGGGCAAAAATGTGTTTGTGCATTTTTTTCAATCACTCAGCAAATATAGATATGGTTGCTGTTAAGGTTTTGCGAGCTTATTGATTTATTTTGTTATTGTAATGAGCTTCTTCCTATACATTGAATATGTGACTACAAATTTTCACTACAAATTTTCAGGCAAATGTACTTCTTAATAAGAAGCGCTGCAAATGGTTCTCACAAAGCCTGCTCTTCTTTCTTAAGCTTTACGTGCTAAAACCAGTTATGATTATGAGGCACGACGTAGTGGAGGGCTCCGGATTAATTTTAACTACCTGGGGTTCTTTATCGTGATCAAAGCCTGCTAGCCATTGGAGCCATAGAGGCATGGCGCAGGAAAGTACCTATTTTCGCTGAAACTCTTTCTTACCGATTAGCGCACGTTACTTTTCAGCAGTGCAACAATTCTTTCTCTAAGTCTAAATAGCTCTGCATGTAAGCCTTTTTCTTCCTTTGTTCGCAATTAATGCACCTGGCCGTGCACCAGCGCAAGCAGTTGTGTTATAGCACTGCGCCATGTGCTCTTCGAAAGTCGTGAGCATCGCACCATTACTTAGTACACGTGGGTAGTTCAGAGTGAAAACAGAGACCACGCAGCCGTTCGCCTATCTTTGGGTGTTATAACTTCCGAACACACACACACACACACACACGCAGATATATATATATATATATATATATATAGAGAGAGAGACACACAGTAACAGTACCCGCCTTCCTATGGTATGTTGTGTGCAACCGCTTGAGCTCCATTCATATAGTGCACAGGTACGCATGTACACATGCTGACAAGCAATCCAGAAATCGTGTGGGTTCAGACAAACATATAAATGTTTGTCTTACTTTTTGTTTCCATCGTTGCCCGCTATTTACGCACGCTTGGTGCCATTGTTTAACATTCAGGCAGTCCCCGTCATTTCACTACAACGAAAGCCGTTTCTTTTATTGTTATGCTTCGTGTTTCTTGTTTCTGTATACCTTTAATTCCACTGGTTGCAGAGACAATGATCAGTTCTGTGAAAGAATTTCTGAAACCACTAAAGCTTGTCGCTTCGGCAGGTCACGTCTTAATCACGGCACTGTCACTTTCAAGCAATGCGAATATATGACTACGTGAGAAAAGCAGAATCAAAATGAAAGAGTAATAGATTCATGTTGGATATTTAGCGATAGAAAAGACGGACACCAAGTAAGTACACAGCACCAGCGCTTTTCCTTTCCGGTTCTATCACTGTCTTCGTCTTTTGCAGTGATAAAATTTTAACATGAATCAATAATAAGTTGCTTTGTTCACTCTCCTTAGTAGTAGATTGGTGTTCATATATTTGCTGAATCTATGGTTTCAACTGACGACGGAGTTTTTACGTGAAATTATGTATCTGGACAGGCCATGTAGTGAGTAGATTTTATAACCGGTAGCGTATTAAAGTGAGAGATTGGGTGCCAAGACACGCCCAGCGCAGTTGAGAACACGTATAGAATTAGTTCGTGTTTTGAAATCTGGAAATTCAGGCGCATAATATGCATGGGTAAGCAGGTGCAAGACCGCGGGAACTGCAGATCGTTGGGACATCCTTTCGTCCCTACATAAATAGGCCGCTGCTAGTTCTTCCGTTTATATTGGTGGACTTCTTTACACTATAAACGAGTAATTAGATGTCAGTACATGCCGCGGTGCTCCTTTTGCCCTGTTCATGTTTTCTGCTGTTTGAACCTTACAGTGGGTGCACGTTAAGAAACACTTCGTGGTCAAATTAATCAGGAGTCCCCCAGTACGACTTGCCTCGTAATTACATCTTGGCTTGTGCACGTAAAGCCCCAGAATATAATTTTAAATCTTAAATTACACTCGCATATGAATGCTTTCGAGTGTTGTTTAGTTCGCATTTGTGAAACGTTTCGAATGGAGTGGTGAATAGGAAACGGTAGCGCAATTTTTAGCCGTTAAACGGAGGACCACACTAATTTTACTGTTTTTACAGCGAAGCTGTTAAGGGCTCAGTCTTAGATGGTCGCGTCCGGATGTAGAAAAAAAGTTGTCGCAGTTTCACCTGAAAGGCGAAGCATCAATTGCGATAGCAAATTTGCAGAGAGCTATACGGAGTAATGATGGTAGCTTTATCAGCTGTATAAACTTGGACATGCAGCAGCACCGGCAACGCGCAGAACTGCTGTTGACGCCGTCGGCGTTTTGCCCGCGTTCGCACAAAATGCGTGCGGCGTTGGTGACTGTTGCCGGAGCCTCTGATATAAATAGGCACTTGGTGCCGCAGCTAAACGTCGCCTCCCTTCCCTCCCCCTCCCCCCCCACGGCCTTTCGTGCGTCAGAAGAAGGCGCGTTTGCTCTACATATATGGTGATGGCAAAGGAGGAAAGAGACGCCTACTTCTGCAGCCCTTAAGGGAGCACGGCGCAGAATGCGCATTTGTTCTCCGCCGTGCGTTCACTCCCCGTGAAAGCGCGCGTCCCTCGCGCCCTTTCACTCGCACATACAGCGTTCGGCGGCGCGCGGCGACGATTTCATCTCCATTGACGTCATACGGAACCTCACGGCGACGGCGACGTCGACGGCAGAAATCTGCTTTGGAGTGTCCATATAATTGCTATCGCAATAAAAACTTTCATTGGTCATATGCTGTATGTGTGAGTGAAAGCGCTCAAGGGACGCGCGCTTTCACGGGGACTGAACGCACGGCGGAGAGCAAACGCTACTCCGTGCGTCGCGCGAAGTGCCGTTGGGGGACGGGAGGGAAGCAGGCGAGGCGACGTTTAGCTGCAGTACCAAATGCGTATCTTGCGACGGGGCGTAAGAGGAACTGGCGACTTAATCTCCCACGCGAAAAGAGGACAACGGCAAGGCAGCGTGGCAGGGAGGGGTTGCGGCTTCTGCTCTGCGAGCAACTTGTACTTTGCGCGGCGCCCGGTGGTCGCGCGTACCGTATCTTGAAGCCTATCTGCAACAGGGCTCCTACTTTTCTATGCGCTGTGCTTTCGCCGCTCAGTTTCCGTGGAATGATAGACCGCATGAACCTTCGCTCGCTGCTGCTAGCGCACTTGCGCACACCAGCGTTCTGACAGTGGTTGTGTGCGGTGACACAAATAACGCGCAGAACTGTTGTCGACGGCGAAAGCATTTTGCCCGCGTTCGTACCAAACGCGCGCGGCGTTTGGTGACGTGCCAACCATGCCGAAGAAGTAGAACGTGCCAACTTGTAACGTACACCCTAAGCGGTGTACCGTAGGGACCATAAGGACATAGTCTTTGTGGGCACTAAATAAATGAAAACCACCGGATCAAACATATTTCTCCAATCTTTGTTAGGTAAAATAACCGAAAACACCACCACATCTTAATAGTCATAATCGGAAATACATTAGTACAGCTTCGTTGGTCTGCCATCTCCACCGCAGTGGAAGGGCTGCCACTTTTTTTCAATGAGCACTAGTGTATTTGTTTCCCATCGCCGGGAGAAAGAATGGTCAAACTTGAACTGACTTTATTTCCGGTAGCTTTAGATAAAAAAGGAACAAAAAGCTCTTGTCCAGCTGATAAAATATATGCGCCATAAGTGGCTCATGACTGTTCATGACAGCCAGAACCGGACTGCCTCTTAACTGCACTGCCAGTTGCAATGCGGCCGCACACCAGGATAAATGTCCAGTTGCTCCATTCGCTGCACGTTGAGAATACCTTCAATTGAGGCGAGGCAACATAATTGTTTTGTGTTTCTTTTTTTCTAATTTTGCAGGCGTTATTCTGTACACAGAGAGCACAACTGTATACCAGGCTAGAAATTCCAATTTGCTCGTTAGATGCTTCATGTAATTTTGTACAATACATTTTCATTAGACGTTTTTGCTGCACAGTTATTACTCGCGAAGTCGGGTAGTTAGTAACTAACTATGCAATCAAGCGTAATTAACATTTAGTGCAACTTTCTCTACACCATATACAACAACAAGGATTTAGGCATATTCTCTTCTAGTGCTTCAGTTGTTTTTCGGACTCGGACACGTTCAGCTGCGACCAATACAAGCCCTGACACACGCGCTGACGATCTTTCGGGTGGTTCGTATGCAGGGTGATATTGAAAAAATATTACGCGTATTCAGAGTGAATTTACCAGCTTGACATGTTCATCTTGAGGTGATACCTCCCAAAAGTTAACCTTTTCTTTAGGCGTCCGGTAAAATAGCGCAAAAAAGAAAATTGTTTCTGGCCTACTGGACGTTTGATTTCTCCTTTCTTGATATGATTACAAAAGCCGCCGTATAGCGTTTGCGCTTGGAAATAATTTTAGGCACCTGGTGCTTATTAAGGTGCATTCAATGCCTACTAATGGGGACACTTTGGAAGTGAAGCTTCACCAGATTACGTCCGCTGCAGTTTTGAATTAAACCCACGGGCTTCTTTGTTCGGCGCCTTTCCAGGCTTGGCTGCATCTTCAACTACCTATTCAATAAGCCTTGCTTACGGACCAGGTATGAGCTTTCGGCGGTCCCTAAACTTAGTTTTCCAAAACAATGTCCTTCTTAATACTTATCGGTGAGTAAGTTCACAATACACCCATAACTAAGCGAGTAAGGCAACAAACTATTGAATATAATAAACTAAGCCACTGTGATTGTCAAGGCCTATCGTCTTGGGTGTACTGCGCTAACAATAATTATTGACCTCAATTTTAACTAGATAAGAAATTCGATAGGGTTTTTTAATGGTAAAAAAGTTTATAAGTAAATAACATTTTTTCACCTTATCTCAATTCGTAATTTGTGCCTAATACGTTTTACAAATGATAATTATTTGATTCAGGTATTATCTAACTTGATCCAATTGGGATGAATTCAGGTTAAACATCCCAATCTCTCAGAAGCTGTATTCTTTATATATTGTAGGAAATGCAGCTTACCAGGCGTAGGTCGTTTAGGGCTTGCTTGTATTTTAACAGCTGTTAAGTTAACTTGTAGAGCACCTTGCTGTAGAAATGACACATTGAAATTGCAGGGTGGGCTGCAGGCTTGTTGACTGCTCCCTGTCGCGTATGTGACGTCTTGCTGTTCTGCACCAGGAGACAAAAAGTATATTGAACGGTAAAGTTCATATGACTAAAGGTACTTCCTGAGGGCCCGGTTTGTGCACGGTTGAATTTTTATTGGGGGCGAGAAATAAGTAGAGGTCAGAGGCACTCTTCTCGAATGACTGAATGTAGGACTTGTGATCCCGCTTACACAGGTGACTACAATGAGACCGCAAGATGGAGAATTCTTCTCTCTATTTGTTAAGTTTGTGACTAATTAGCTTTCCTGCAATTTATGGCAAGTTGGTTCACGTGAACGGATCTGTCGGTTGTTTTACGCCAGACAAACCTAAATTGGCCATACCAACTATAGGAGGATATTTAGCTTTAAACGATGAAAGAAAATTAAGCACCCGCTTATAGGAAATAAACTCTTGTGAAAGCTATTGTGTAACCCACTCAAGCCAGGCTTTAGAACATAGTTTAGAGTAGAATCAACCTTACTGGGGCAAGTATTGGGCCGAAGTAAAAGACCGATATACCTGACTACAGTACACTGTATGCTAAACATTATGATATCTGCATTTGTATTAGGAGCGGCCACAGAAATGGAGCTGATGAGTCGGTGGGAAAATGAGATGTTGTTTTGAATTCTTAGAAAAGTTCACAATCCGCTATTTCATGATTACTGCCACAGTGCAAGGCGTAAACTCACCAGTTGGTATTTGCTGCATTTGCTGCAAAATGGCCGGATTTCTCGACTGCGGAAGAAGTACCTGATCGGTGAGAGATGCGTTGGCATTGTTTGTCTGGCCAGAGACTGGGGTGCTGCTCATCTCCAGAATCGTCGATTCGCGCGCTGCAGCAGTATATAAATAAACATGATCGTTGCAGGCAGCTATGAGTCGATGTTGCAATTGTGAAGGCACCTGCTGAATTAACAGCTAGAACTTTTTCCCCTTATTTCGACAAATATTTATAAACCTGCAGTATCCCTACCGAATGACATCTCATAATTTTGCTCCACTTTGAAATTTTGAAATTCTTCAAAAGTGTACAAATTACGGCCAATGCCTCTTACTTCCATGTAAACTCCCGAACGCGCAGTCCAGAAACACAAAACAGCATATCTTAAGCAAGAATGCAGTCTGTCCCCTATCGAGTATTCCGCCCCCCCCCCCCCCCCCCCAATAGTCACACAGCTAATATAATTTACTCGGAATTTACATAAGCAGATTCATTAGACTTGGAAAGCATTTTATTGTGTGCCACAAAAAAACAGACATCAAATAGACGTCTGTTTGACAAACAAACAGAACAAACAGATTGTCGTCGAAGACGTCTATCCACATTTGGAGCCCATGTAACAGTCGATTCAATTGATGATTACCAGCCGCTCGCTGTTTATTGATATCAATAATGAAGCCTCCAATTTAGTGGCCGTGACATTCGGTGTGCCCAGCGCAGTGTCTTGGGGCCCGTTTTATTCACCATACACTGAGATGACCGTTTTACCTCGTTTCATGCATAAATTCGTCCTGAAACCAACGATAAATCACTACTTCGACTACTCCTAATGTGACTCGCGTTTCTAAAGTCACGCCTCTTTCTGGCAACATCGAGCAATATTACTGGCTTATTGCATTTTCACATTCACCCAAAAAGCTAGTGACAGGGTGTAGAGAGAAAGACGAAGCAGCTAATATCCGATGCCTTGAATGACGTCGAAAATAACAGTTTGTAATACCTGTCGCACAATGATTGTTCAACTCAAAGAGAAA
>NC_051162.1:166620266-166644080 GCF_013339745.2 Dermacentor silvarum | reverse complement strand
AACCACTTTTATATAATTTTTCCAATACGGTATTAGCCTTTGAGACTAAATCGTTTGCGTTTTTAGACGAAAGAAATACCGTGCTATCATCAGCATAGATCATAAAATCGATCAATGTTCACGATCAATGTTCACTACATCTTTAACATAAATAACACAAAATTTTACAAAACTATAAAATGGCCTCAGTTTAGTTAGTAAATGAGCACCGGGAAAGAGAAATAGAGGTTGTCAACCTAACGCGAGAAATGTCACTGCTATCGTCATTAAATGTAACGAAACAAGTTTTCCCTGGAAGCGACGACGAACAGGCGCTTTTATTCCAAAAGCTTATTAAAAAGACAGTTACCTCGCACAAATAGAATTAAGCGAGATTGCTTGTCCGTGGCATTTCAGAGATCCATACCTCACAGAACGAACTGCCAATCTGCTTACTCTTGGCGTAGGTCACTGTCTTGTTCACTTATGGTTGGTAATAATTGGAGAAACTCAGTGATCAGAGTTAGAGCCACACTTACACGATATGTTATGGTACACTTGCCGCATTAAATGTAAGTCAGGTATACTGAAAGCCGACATCAAAGGTGAAAATTTTGCATCCAAGCAGGTTTCATCTTTTTATGGGTGGAAAATTGGAGGGGAAACACAATTTTCAATGTGATAGCACGGAAGCCGACATTTCGAGGCACGCTCGGGCCATTAGCACCGCAGTCGTTCTGCGGCAGTGGCATCGACGGCGCAGGTGGGACCCGTGCGGCAAGGGTTGGCAGGCCATTGAAAACGCTCAGATCATTTGGCTGTGGAAACGGCGGAGTCAAGTTGACGCACCAGCAAGCTCCATTCAATCGGCTCTGCAAGAGCTGGGGCGGGGTTCTGGTGACCACTGCTGACGTGAGTGTTGTTGCAAGAACAAATTTTTGCGTACCTGTAGAGGGGCTGTCAGCATTATAGTGATGTGGGGTGGGGCCATCCCTTCCATTATCAATCCGTGAGCGAAAATATGTGAGCGATGTTCGACCCAGCCGGTGGAGACGACAGTTTGAGAAAACCGGGGTGTCCCACGAAATTTCAGTATTAGTTTGAGCAAGTAAACGATGGCCCCCCGCAGCGTCTGACCTTGATAAGGGTGTAGGAACTGTCAGGGTTTATTTACGGTCTGTCGGCCACCATAATCAAGGTCGTTACCGACGATGCCACAGTGCCACAGAAGGCATTGGAAGATGATGTCACATCCATTTATGAGGGCTCAATGGAGAACCTCTGTAGCCTGAAACATCAATTGTTCATGGGTCTTTCGTCGTAAGGCGGACTGCAGACTCTGAAGAACTGCCTTGGAGCCGCAAGAAAACTACCTACATATGAAAGTTTGCTTGTGCGATGTGATTAACAGCGGCACGTAGGGCGGGAAGTTTGTGTTGCCGTTGAGGTCGTTATGTGGGACACTTTGAACTTCTTTGTGACTTGTAAGGCCGGGATTACAACAACGCCTGTGATGTTGGTGGCTCAGACAGATCTGTTGATGTAAATGTTTGCTCTTCGTTCATATGTTTCGTTCAGTAATGAGAATGTCAGCTGTCGTAAAGTCATTGTCTTCTTCGTAATTTCCGGAATTGTAAGGTTTTCTTGTGGTTGTCGTAGGCACCGCATGGGTAACAGTGGTCTTGCTGCTGGTGTAAAGCCCGACGGAAAGCAGCCCTGACGTATTGAAACAAGTTTGGAAAATGTGGCTTGATATCTTTGCGCCAGCAAAGCAGAAATATAGATCACTGGGCACGCGACACAGAGGTCGAATGTGCGTTCTGAGGTTAACTGTGATTCATGTCCTAATCAAGTAGTCTCTAGAAGCTGCCTGAATAGTTATTGTTTGTGGTGGAGGTCTCCTGCTTCTTTATAGACGAGAACATTTGAACAGTGTGGAAGGCAGCCTGCAACCGTTAGCTGAGCCTTTCTGACACGATGAACTCACACGTGCTTGACAATGTCGGTAACAGTTTTTTTTCTCGTGATACGACTCCACATAGGAGCACCAGATCTTACTTTTCCCAACTCGAACTCACGTGTCATTGCTGACAACCTAATGACCTTAGCAAAATTCAATAAAGTTGATCAAAGCGAGTTAACAACCTCTTAAAAAAATATCTCAGGAGGACAAGGATGAAGCATTGATGCTTTGAAAACGATAACTTGATGAAATATGTCTAGTTTAATTAGCTTTCAGTTCTGTCAATTAAATAACGTCGAAAGGTCAACGCTGACGCTTTGTACGGTTCAGTTCTGTAGGCGTTGGTTAATGTCAGCAACGTTAACATAATGTCAGCAACGAATAGTGCACCCCTAATGCATTGAGTATGCTTCAGCTGAGATTTCAGTCGCGATATTTCATCCTTGTATTCAGTATGGACTTAGATTAATCACAGAATTATTAAGAATAGCACTGAGCTTTCAGCACACTTCTGCTTCGTTAGGGCAATTCGTACAAAAGGCGTTATTGTTTTCACAGTAAAGAAAAATCTATAGTAGACTAGTTTAAAAATTCGCAAAACTGTTTTCTTTTGCGGCGTAATAATATAGAGTAGCACGAACGTCTGGGTATCACATCAGTTTTGGGGTACTTGTTCCCAAAGTGTGCGACGCAGCGCATTGGTGTTCCTGCTATTTGAAAAATTCAGCGCATGAATACCGTTTATTTCTTTTTAAATAAAGCGAAACAACAAAACATTTGTACTATATGTTTGACGACGTTTATCTAAAAACTACTGCTAGTTTACAAATTTATTTGAACTACATGCACCTTGTTACCACATTTGCATCAGTATCCTTTGGGGAATTTGTGGCCTAAGCACACGTAGCACCCAATATGATTTGTTGTCATCTTTACCTTGCAAGTGATAACAAGTACGTATATGCAAAACCAAATAACCAGAAGTGCTGCTAGTATTATTGGAGGTATATCTTTGCTATTGCTGCTAACCACTTAGTTTCTTTTCGCATTACTGTCAAGCAATAAATTCAATGGTGTTTGCTCGAAAGTCTCTTGCATTGAGGTACTTCTTTTCTTCACGGCACAACGTCTAAACAATGCCCAATGATCCGGAATGAAGTTGATGTTCAGCAGAAGATGGTTAGAGACCATTCCACATACACGGAAGTGGCGAGGCCTTTCCGCCAGCGCAGACACCCTTCACGGTACCGACGGGACCCCGTGCTCCTCGCGTTGAAGGATTGACTGCTGAAGTCCAGCCTCCACCACCTCCTCATCTGCCTTTTCGTACCAGGAATGAAGGAACACGTGTATCAAAGCCTTTATATTCCACGAAAGTGCAAGGCGACTGGTCATTGGTCCTGAACACATCAGAGACTCAGTGGCCCTCGTTAGCATCAAGGCCTGCGAGAATGCTCTTATGTACCGCTCCTACACCCAATGAAGAGATTGAAATGGCGGGTGATATAGACGTGAAGCATATGTTGAAAAATTTGATTGGCTCAATACGCAGGATATTTTCCGGCCTAAATACACCGGCTACTAAGGCTGCCGAGCAGCTACTTGATGTGTTGTAACTGCTTCTAGCGCTTCTTCCCTAAGCGAGCATGGTGATGATGTTCGAAAAACGGATGCATGAATGTTTAAACAGGGGAAGTGCCTTAACAAGCTTTCCTCCTAAAGGCTGGACGTCTTAGCCAGTTGCGTCAGCAAAGTAACGGAATGTTCTTGTCAAGGATGGAGTGGTTCCTGGAGAGAAATAATTGCTTGCCTGGTTTTGTGAATCCATTCAGAAGACGCCCATCTTCTACTGACGGTGTTGTCGACTTGGTCTCCGCTTGTGAACAGCAAAGAAGTCAGCGCCGGTTAGTTGGAGCTGTCTTCATAGACACTGAAGTTACGTACAACTATGTACTCCATAATGCATCCGTGACGCGCTTGAAGATTTAGACGTCGGTGGCCGACTATATATATGGATTGTTACTTATCTCAGTGGCTCCACCGTATATACCTTGTGGGGACCCCTTTGGACCCCCTTCTCCAGTTCAAGCGCGACTTGTGCCATTCGCCCGTGCGATCGCTGGGGTAACGCTGCTCCAGCCTCAGAGTGGACAGCGTACATTCCCCGCGGGCGCAGCGCGACGCGGAGCCTGCTGCGTGCGCGCGTGACTAACGTCACGCTGTGCGCCGCGCGTACGAACAGTGCCTGAGGAGCGGGCCCCTATCGCCCTTTCTTCGGCAATACCTCTCCTTTAGCCTCCAAGGTACGCGGGCGCCTTCGCCCAGCAGATTGACTTTCGGTGCTCTTGGCTGTCAGACGACTTGGTCCCGCGCCCCTCTGAGCAAGGCCGGCCCCCGTTTTGGTGGCGAACATAGCTCGAAAGAGCCTCTGTGGCGGAGCAAACTTCCAGGGCACTCTCACCCGTAGTCTGCGACTGTCACCCTTGTGCAGTAACTCCTGTCTTGTACACCCATTTTGTTCCTAACAGGGAATAAACCCCCATTCGTTTGTGTCACGGCTGGAGTCGTATCTACGCCTTTCCGGTGAGTCAGCGAAATGTCACCTCTCGTGTACAAGCTGGTGGACTCAAACGGTAGACGATCCAGCGGCCCACTAAATGTCTCCGACCTCAAAGCTTTCGTTGCCAGAAGAACCGATTGGGAAGAGGAAGCGACACAGCAGGTACAACCGAGCTATACGGTGGATCTCAATCTGCGTACTCACCGCTACAACCTGCGAAAACGCTCTTAGGCACCCGTTCTCGCGGATAGGCGGTGAGATCTTATTCCCCACCGTGCTGGCAAGAGGAGAGGTGTGACTGTAGTGTGGTGGCACTCATTAAAGCAAGAAAAATGCACTGATTAGCCGAATAAGATGCTTTTTCGTAGTGCACAGCTTCTTCCGAGGGTGGCGGTGAATCAAAACGTTCCGCGCGCCCGCCGGTGTGAGCTGCGAAAGCTGACCTAGCCGTTGTCTTACTGCTCGTGCCCGGCGAACTTTATCCTCCGGTGGTGCTCGAATGACATGAAAGGCACGGTTAGCGTTTCAGCGGTGGCCGCAAAGGCGCATGAGGCTTCCATAAGCCCAATATTCCCCCTCTCCGTGAGACTCCTCTTTCCCTCTGGCAGCCACCTGCAAAGGTGAATCCGCCAGAGAGATGCGTCATATGACAAGCAGATGGATGCTGTGTGAGCTGGGTGTTCTTTGAGCTTGATGTTATGTGTGCTAACATTTCATCGAATTGTGAAATTCACTATTTTTGTGTTGTTATTTATCATCATCGGAGTGCGAACTTAGCTTTTGAGTGTTAATATTATCGCACTTGTGCTACAAAGACGCGTACGATAACGCCATCCCAGCAAGCCTCTAGGACATCGACCGACGCGTCCATATCTCAGGGGCGCCGTCGCCGCCGACGCAAGCACCTGCAGTCGCAAGCTCGCCTGGAAGCCAATAAGGTTGCAGGGCATCCTGAGGCCACGGAAGCACTCGTTGTCCAATCCAGCCCCTCTGCTCCCTCCACATCCTCCCTGGTGCTGTCAAAACCTTTGTCTCCAAAGCCCGGTTCCGTTCGCCTTTACACCGCCACGTCACCACGTGGGCGTTCCAATCCGAGTTCGAGGTGCGAATTTGCTTTGTGTCGGTCAAATGCTGGAAATAACAAAGGAAGGTGGAGAAAGGCATGAATGAAGGAGACATTCCACGCGTCTCCCGTAGCCGCACGGTATCAGCCATGGTTGAGGCATCGGGCGGAGCAGCCATAGCCCCTGATACTTCGGCAGCGTACTGCGAGGTGTGCGGTGTACTGCGCATGTACCGGTCCCATGATGCGAGTAAGGTGCACAAGCTGCACGTGCAGAAGACGGAGCCAGGCACCGTAGAGGCAGGGACGGATTCAGCCGCACAGGTGCCAAAGAAGCTGGACCCAGACGTGAAGCCTGCCCTGTTGCGTTCCGTTGTCGGTGCTCTGGCCTCGGACCCTGCATTCGCGGCCACCATGGCGGCAGCTGTTCAGCAGGCGGCGGCGCTGGCGCTCCTACTCAGCTCTGCCATTTCGCCGTTAGCCGGAGATACCAACCCACCTGGAGAGAGCCTCGACTTCAATATTTTCGGTTCAGAAAATTAAACAGGTCAGACGTCAGCTTTGCCATTGATTTCGGTCGGCTCCCTTATAAGCCTCCCTTATTAGACTCCGATGCCTATCCCCGTGGCGTCAATATGAGTTTCCCTGGCAGACGAGTGGTGGATGTACACGGAGGATAGGGTTCTACGTAAGTAGGGATTTGAATTACAGAACGGCAACTCACATTAAGGTGTCCCACTGAAGGGTACATCTTTTTGCATCAGACGGGTCAATGGATGCAGAATGTCAGCAAATCCCTGAACAAATCGGCCGAAATGCGAGTATAATCCAATAATTATCAAGCCCTAATTTACGAAATTATGGTAGTTATGCGCGTTGAGCACAAATAATCACAGAATTTCACTAATGCTTATTGAACATTACGCATGGGAATAAAGAAATCATAGCGGGGACGGTATAAATAACTTGTAAGAAAATTCTATATACAATATACCGATTATTCTCCCAGCCAATAGCCAAACTTGTTGCCTTGACAGTGCGAACACTTTACTATGGGCAGCTGTTAACTACATTTCCTTAACTAATATGTTACTTGAAGAAATGTTACCAATAGAAAGAAAATCGTGCTTTTATCACAGCTCTTCAAGAGACTGCATATATTAGAGTGTCGAAGACTCATGTCACTGAGCGCTTGCTTGAGTACTTGTAGTAAATAATACATCCCCATACAGCTGGTGATTCAGAAATGAAGAAACGTTTCAAATATTCTAATTAGCGAAAGTTACCTTGAACTGGAAATCGTGTACACACAGCCCACGTCAGTCATTTGATCTTTAATGCGACAATTATGAGTGCATGGGGACTTCCGATTGCGGTCATTCTTTAGTTCAAGTGGTTGTGCAAGCAGTCTGATTTTGTCGACTGGTCATAACAACACCTTGGGCTCCTAGGGCGCAGTGCGGTCCTGGATAGTTTTGTTTATTCGTACTTTAATATTTGTGGAGTGTAATGCATGTTCTATTGTTGGCGATTTAGGTATGAGGAACCTAATTGAAATGAGTTGATTAGCTAATGGTTTCTTGTACTGGAAAATACGTACAAACAGCTCCCGTCAACCTTTCGCGTTTTGATGCAGCAGTGATCTATACAAACTTACAAGGCTGTTGTTTTAGTTTTAGTGCTTGTGTGAAGGGAAACATTCCTACCAGGTCAGCACGAGATGCTTTCCACCCAGACTATCATGTCATGATGGAAAAGATTCCTGCAGCATCAGCCTTCACCACCCGAGGTAGCGCGAGTGGTCCCTAAATTTGCCAGCCAATAGAAGTCTTGGTGGTCAATTACAACTATCAAATGTCTATCACTGATGTAAGGTCTAAGTTTCGCAGTGGACCACACGAAGGAAATGCATTGAGTTCATTATAGAAGAGATGGTATCTGCTATCTCTCACTTGATAGATTGTAAATGTAATGGAGAAAGCAAGTAAGAAAGTGAATGAGTGTAGCCCCCACAACAAAGTGATCGAGACTTGCAGTCCAGCACATAAGAAATATTCTTCATTTCATTGACTCCACCTATATGTATTCTACAGGCCGGGAGCAAAATAAATTTGTATATCTCTTCCCTTGCACTAGTCGGGCGCCCAACCTTACACTGCTTACATTGTTGTGAAGTTTCATAGGGGTGCCTTCATCGGAGTACACAAACATCGGCGATGACTACAGGCGTCGTTCAAGCCCTTGAAATACTTCGACTTTCTCACTTGAACTTGACACCTGATCTGAAGAGGTGAGTCAAAAGCTCACAATGCACGAGAAGCTCATTAAATGGTGACTATTGCAGGCGGATATGGCAATATGGCAATTGCAGGCAGGATAAGGCGGATATGGGTATTCAGGGACTCAGTCAAGCTGCCTAGAGCAGCTTTTAGCCCTGAAGACCATCCAGAATTTTCTGGTGAAATAAACTTTGATTGATTGAATAAATCTATCTACTGCTTTCATGTCGTTTGGCTACAGCAACTTAGCGATAGCAGCAGCTATCTTCTTAGATTCAGGCTGACTCCAGACTTTCTAATGCCTCGGACTAGGAAAAGAACGTCTTTTTAGAGAAAAGAACGGATCACTTGATTTTTCGAGAGCTCTCCCAAGCTCCTATGTGAACCATCAAATTTCGAGGGAAAGACGACGACGTCATTCAAATAGACGAGAATTATCTTTCACTTCTAAGCTGTTAGTATTCTGTAGATCATCTGCTAGAACGTTGTTGGTGCGGAGGGAAGCCCGAATAGCATGAACTTATATTCGAAGAGACCGTTCGTAGTGATAAAAGTGGTCTAGTCTCGCTCTGTCCCGTCCACTTCCATTTCACGGTAGGCAGTCATTAAACCAATGGAGCAAAAATTCTTAGCATTGATAGGTGGTGTAACATGCGCTCTATCCTTCCTATAGGGTATGCGTCCTTTTTCATGACTTTGTTCAGGCTACGGTACTTCACGTAAACAATTCAGTAGCCCGTCCCCTGTCGAAGAAGTGGGGCTCAGCGAAGGTTGTGTGTTTCTTCGGTGTTCCTCGGAACCAATTGCACTGACGAGTACCCCCATTGTGCTCGAACCACAACCGCACTGCAGCTGGCGCAAAAGTTCCGAAAGCTCGCTTGGAAACCTGGCCGTCGCACCGAGGAATTGGGCGCTAGCGTTGCCGAGGCGTGCACCACCGTTGTCGGTTTCCATGAGGTCAAGACGACGCTGACTTTTCGCCTGCGATTCGGTGGAACACACAACGCGTGGCCGTCCCAGCCGCTTTCCGAAACTGTAAGGAAACGAAATCGGTGTGTGTATGCGAAACACTTTCCTGCCCTTTCCCTCCCCTGCGGAAGCGAAACTGCTCTGATGGGTTGCGCGCGTGGTGTGAAAGTAATCAGAACATGTTGTCTGGCGATGAAAAAGGCGGACTTTAGCAGCATGTAGGCAACGTTATGCACTGACATTTGTGCATATTCACAGAAAGTTAAGGCAACATTTTGCGTTACTTGTGGGTTTGCACCACACGTGAGATTTTGCGTGACATCAACGCCACCGAAACTTGTGAGCCAATAAAAATTCGCTTAAAACTTACTTCGTGTAACCCGAACAAAGAAAGAAACGATCGACCGTGACCACAGCCTTCCCCCTTCTTTCCGCCCACTGGTAACCAGAGAGCAGGCGCCTCTTCTCTCTGTGCCTGTTGTCAGCTTCCCGGAGATCCATCGTTTCAGCCGTGGACAGTGCACGCTTACACTTTCTCTCAGTGGCGCGTCAGCAATGCCATCTGTGTTCGATGAAACACTCGCCTGCGTCCGAGAAATCGCCAGGGGTTCTCGCCCGCCGCATCGTCCACGGTGGGCTGACCACCGCCGGGTGGCCAGCGACACGTGCACCGAACGAGGAGCGAATGGGTGACTTGCTACCCTCCTCTTCCGTCCAGTCCTTCAAATAACTCCTTTGCCAATGAGCCAGCACCTTCTAGCAGGCGTTGCAACAGCACGAGCCTTTTCCGTCAGCTTAATGTGGCGAACAAGTGAGTCAAATAACGGGCTGTCGGTGCGACCCAAGGAAGTTTAAAAAATATCACCGCCCCTTCCACTGCGTCAAGAAGGTCGAACAGCAAAATTGTATTAGTTACACCGAGTGTTACATGTGCATGTGTTGCAGGTGATGCCATTGCGTAAACACAATTAAAACAGAGATATACAAGAAGTACTTATATGGAAACGTTGCGAGGCGAGGAGACGCAACGTCTTCCGATGCTACTCGACGAGTGTCCAGTTCTCTGGTCGAAACTAAAGTCCCTAGATATTTTTTTTCTTTAAAAAAGAGCAGGACATCTAGGGACTTTAGCCGAAAGCTGCGGAACCGCCACCAGAGGCATCGGCTGCAGTCACAGACACTGCGCGCGTTCGCCGCGAACGTGGAGAAACGCGGACGGCATCGGCGTCAGCTCTTCGCGTTGCCTTGTTGGTGCTGCTACATATTTGCGGTTCTCCCAGTGTGTATTGTTTTTCGCATGAGGTTTCTCTCTTTGTTTTGGCGGGCTTTTTTCACCTGCAAGTTGCGCCGCCCTTTTTTGTGCACCAGTAATGAGAGCAAGCGACAAGCCCGCTCACAAGCCAACTCTCGCTGACGCTCGCCGTAGGCAGCCTCTTCCTCAGGAGTACGCGCTACTCGTGGTCTTCCCATAGCTGCGGCTGGGATGGAATGTTCGGAACCACTAATCCAAAGCTCCGTATATACAATCAACGCTAACGCGAACTCCTCTCAAACCCCACGCCTTCATTGACCTACTTTTTCCCTACACCGCCATTGTTTGGCGTGCCTCACTATCTCCTCCCCCAACGCGAGTATTGGACAGCGCGACTTACGTCAACCCCCTTACCCGTTTTCCTATTCATCTCCACCCCTAGCATTCTCACAGGGGGAAAGGGGTCACTTCAACCCCTTTTCCCATGTATAGCTCGTTTTTTTTCCTCTCCTCTCACGCTAGTTCACGTGGCCCCTTTTTAGCCAAGACCGACAACGACGGCACATGGTCCGCATAAACAGCTTCGCCGTAAAACTGACAGTTACGCTTCGATTCATGACCGCGGGTTACGCGCAAGCGTATAAACGTCGCGAACATGCACAGCGGGCACCGCGATGTTGAAGCACAAACGGAAAGGGTGCGAACACAGCGATTTTCCTCTCCACCTCCAGGCACCTCCGGGGCTCGCTTTCCTCGCGGCGAGAAACATAACACATTATGTCATAATTTCACCATAACTACGCTTGCGCATAAAACTGCTCCAATGGAGCGAACTTCTCAAGCGTGAAGCCGTACCACCGCCATCTCACCATAGGCAAGAAAAAAATGTCACAGTTTCACCCGAAAGGCGAAGCATCAATTGCGATAGCAAATTAGTAGAGGAGTAAAGAAATGGAGTAAGGATAGTAGTTTTATCAGCTGTATAAATTTGTACATGTAGCAGCACCGGGAGAAACGCGCGGTTGTCGACGGGAGCGGACGCGCTTCACATCGACTCCTGCTATTATGCCAATCAACGCAGCGTTAATTTACAGTTACCGCGATATAATTGGTACCAAAGTGTGCGCGAAGGTGCGGGGCATCGACCGGTACCAGTTTTGACCAAGCGGTACGTGATTTTCTCGATTTACGAGGACTCTTCTCTGGTGCGGTGCGGACTTTTCGCTAAGCCTAACGTAGGCCTACCACGAGTACGCCCACCGGTCGTGACGGGCCCCGCCGCTGGGCCTAACCCGGCGACGAGTACGAGCAAGATGGCGTCCGAAATGGAAGTGGTCACGTCGATGGAAGACAACACGGCGTCAACGCTGAGAATCGGCAGTTTCGGCAGGCGCACGTGCATCGAAGTTCACGGAGAGGACATTACACCGGAAGAAGTCGAAGGCTGGTCGGCCTCCGGCAAGCGCATCAAGCAGATCATGGCCGGCAAGGAAAACGGTGAGTCCGCCACCATTATTTGCCAGTCTAGACCCAAGACCAGGACCAGCTTTGCTAAGAGAGTTGCAGCTTCGGTAACGAAAGCGGCGAGGATGCAGATAGATATGCCGAAAGAAGACACCAAGGTAGTCATGAGACCACGTGGCGGTCTCAACGTAGCGAAAACGGAGGCTTGAATTATCATGTCGGTCGTCAGGACGGCGGCTCGAGTAACGAAGGAAGAAGCCAAAGCAGACACCATTTGCACAAACGCGCAGCAAAACATCATCGTGGTCAGCACCCCGGACGAGAGGCGCGCCACGCTGTACTCTAACAAGGCGAAAAAACCAGCGAAAAAACCAAGACGCAGGACCAGAGGGAGGCAAACACGCACACAGTCGCCGGACTTACAACTGATTTATTCGAAGCATCCACGTACTTTTAAATACAGCTCTTCCTGTTCAAGCGCACGTGCAGAAGAAGCCAATCAGCCACATGAAAGAATTCAAACTAACCCGATAAAAATCGACACTCTTTCTCCGTGATAAAAACGGAAGGATCGCTTACGCAAACCCGCTCGTTCTTTTTTATAAAGAATGCTTCCAGTAGTTCACGCTCATGCTTGGACTTGCCCCTGCCGATGACGCTAGTACTGTGAAACAAGGGCGAGCAGCGGTCACAAACCCTCACATGCAATGCCAAATTGCTTCCTGTACCCGATCGTAGCGTGTTGGCGTGCTCTCTGAGGCGTTCGTTTAAGCATTGCCCTGTCTGGCCGATGTATACCTTTCCACAGGCCAAGGGGATTGAATAAACCACCCCCACCGCGCACTTAGTGAACTCTGTTCGGTGTTTGGTTTTGCAGGCTGAATCTCGTTCACGGCCGGAGATGCGGGCACAAAGGCCAGAAAGCTTTCGGGGGGCTGAAAACACCAAGTTAACACCGAATTTTTGGGACACTCTTTTCAGTCCATGGGAAATTTTATGGAAGTAGGGAATAACCTCAATGTTTTTTGTCTCTTCTAATGGGCGATCTGAATTCCCACGCTTTTTCTTCATTTTTCTTGCCAAGGTTTCACCAACCGTCAACAGTACATGCGAAGGGAAACCGGAAGCTCTGAGCCGACCCACCTGCTCCGCAAGACTTTGCTGCATAACGTGCGGGCAACTTTTCTTAAGTGCATTCATAAAACACATATTAGCAATGCTGCGTTTAACCAACTTCGAGTGGGCCGACCCGAAAGGCAAAAGGGCCTTTTTAGACCTGGGAGCATATTTCCAACACACGTGTCCGTCAGGTGAAAATGTGAGTTCTAAATCTAGGAACCGAATGGTCTTGTCAGCTGGTATGTCAATGGTAAAAACCATGTTCTTTGAACAGGCACTAAAAACATTTAAAATCTGATCTGCCACAAGTGATAGCTGGTCAGTTGGAGAAAGATTTAGTATGATTAAAAAATCATCGACGTATCTGTACACCCTGACAACACGCGTATCATGAAGTGCTTCCCGTAACGCTAAATCGAACTTGGCCAAATACACGTTACACAAAACAGGCGCGACACTCGAACCAATGCAGATGCCTTGTTTTTGCACCACATACTTGTCGCCGTGCTGCACGATGGTGGACCTTAAGTACACACTCAGAAGCTCCAGAAAAGACTCGAGTGCAATTCCGCATTTGTTCTGAAAGGCAACAGTCCCGTTAACCTCGATTAACTCCCGCACTGCTTCTAAAAGTTCGTCCTGGGGTATAGAATAGAACATGTCCTCAATGTCGACCGAGAAGGCGGCATTGGCACTGGGAAACCCGCTGCTAAGATGCTCCACAAGGGACAACGAACTCTGTACTGCAAAAATATCCGCCGGAACCAGTCCCTTTAAGGCCCGTAGCAAAAAGCTTGACACCAGCTTCTGCCAAGAGCCCTCCTCAGTCACGATGGCCCTAAATGGGCATTCGGGCTTATGCGTCTTCGTAGTGAAGAACACACGCAGGACGTTTTGTTGGCATTTACGCATCTCCTTCTCCAATTTTTCCAAATTCAGTCCGTTGATCAAACGCAGGGCCAGCGCCTTTGCCTTGCGAGGTTTCAACTCAGAAGGCTTGAAGTTCTTCTCGATTGCTTTAGCCGCTTTTAACTCAAAAGCGGGAGACGGGATCACAACAAACCCACCTTCCTTATCCGCCTGGAGAAGCCTGAGGTCGTTCCGTTCGAAGTGGGCGATCAAGGGTCGCAGATTCTCGCTTTTCCTGTTGTTGCTCCCCCAGGTCTTCATCAGGCAGCCAACCCCTTCCGAGACACAGTGGTTCCTCTCTTCTTGAGGGGCTTTCCTGGCAACTCTGTGTACAGCTGCCAACAGCTCGTGTTTCTGTGCCCGTGGCTCAAGGCTGAACTTAGGGCCCATTTTCAGCACATCGTCTAAGGCCGACGGAAGGGAGGCTCCGTTTAGATAGGTGACCGGTGTGCCTGTTGTATTTTTCTTGGGCATCTTGGGTAGACCTTGTCGAAGCTGGTTCCAGTACACCTCAGTGAGCACCGCAGCAAGGCGGCGATGCTCCCGTAACCTGCTTGACGCCACCCAGGGATGCTCCGACTGCAGGCACATGTGGTGTAGCCAATCCTGTAGGTGCCTGACTTGCCGATAGAGCTCCGACTTCAAAATCTTGCAGGTGCGTTTCCAGTGTCCTGTGGAAGGTGGCAGTGGGCCAAACAGCTGGACGATTTCAAAGGGCGGAACGCCAATTTTGAGGGAATAGGAGACGACACGTGCCCTGCACGTAGTGAAGGCAAGTGCGCTGACGCAGGAAGAGAAGACGTCCGTGGAAGAAGACACACGTAGAAAGGAGCCCAGGGTACAAGAATAGTATCTTAGAAGCGTGAATTGCTGGGCTAGTTGGTTCATGTTAACAAGGCGAAAAAACCAGCGAAAAAACCAAGACGCAGGACCAGAGGGAGGCAAACACGCACACAGTCGCCGGACTTACAACTGATTTATTCGAAGCATCCACGTACTTTTAAATACAGCTCTTCCTGTTCAAGCGCACGTGCAGAAGAAGCCAATCAGCCACATGAAAGAATTCAAACTAACCCGATAAAAATCGACACTCTTTCTCCGTGATAAAAACGGAAGGATCGCTTACGCAAACCCGCTCGTTCTTTTTTATAAAGAATGCTTCCAGTAGTTCACGCTCATGCTTGGACTTGCCCCTGCCGATGACGCTAGTACTGTGAAACAAGGGCGAGCAGCGGTCACAAGCCCTCACATGCAATGCCAAATTGCTTCCTGTACCCGATCGTAGCGTGTTGGCGTGCTCTCTGAGGCGTTCGTTTAAGCATTGCCCTGTCTGGCCGATATATACCTTTCCACAGGCCAAGGGGATTGAATAAACCACCCCCACCGCGCACTTAGTGAACTCTGTTCGGTGTTTGGTTTTGCAGGCTGAATCTCGTTCACGGCCGGAGATGCGGGCACAAAGGCCAGAAAGCTTTCGGGGGGCTGAAAACACCAAGTTAACACCGAATTTTTGGGACACTCTTTTCAGTCCATGGGAAATTTTATGGAAGTAGGGAATAACCTCAATGTTTTTTGTCTCTTCTAATGGGCGATCTGAATTCCCACGCTTTTTCTTCATTTTTCTTGCCAAGGTTTCACCAACCGTCAACAGTACATGCGAAGGGAAACCGGAAGCTCTGAGCCGACCCACCTGCTCCGCAAGACTTTGCTGCATAACGTGCGGGCAACTTTTCTTAAGTGCATTCATAAAACACATATTAGCAATGCTGCGTTTAACCAACTTCGAGTGGGCCGACCCGAAAGGCAAAAGGGCCTTTTTAGACCTGGGAGCATATTTCCAACACACGTGTCCGTCAGGTGAAAATGTGAGTTCTAAATCTAGGAACCGAATGGTCTTGTCAGCTGGTATGTCAATGGTAAAAACCATGTTCTTTGAACAGGCACTAAAAACATTTAAAATCTGATCTGCCACAAGTGATAGCTAGTCAGTTGGAGAAAGATTTACTATGATTAAAAAATCATCGACGTATCTGTACACCCTGACAACACGCGTATCATGAAGTGCTTCCCGTAACGCTAAATCAAACTTGGCCAAATACACGTTACACAAAACAGGCGCGACACTCGAACCAATGCAGATGCCTTGTTTTTGCACCACATACTTGTCGCCGTGCTGCACGATGGTGGACCTTAAGTACACACTCAGAAGCTCCAGAAAAGACTCGAGTGCAATTCCGCATTTGTTCTGCAATTCTGTTTCACCAACCGTCAACAGTACATGCGAAGGGAAACCGGAAGCTCTGAGCCGACCCACCTGCTCCGCAAGACTTTGCTGCATAACGTGCGGGCAACTTTTCTTAAGTGCATTCATAAAACACATATTAGCAATGCTGCGTTTAACCAACTTCGAGTGGGCCGACCCGAAAGGCAAAAGGGCCTTTTTAGACCTGGGAGCATTGCTAATATGTGTTTTATGAATGCACTTAAGAAAAGTTGCCCGCACGTTATGCAGCAAAGTCTTGCGGAGCAGGTGGGTCGGCTCAGAGCTTCCGGTTTCCCTTCGCATGTACTGTTGACGGTTGGTGAAACCTTGGCAAGAAAAATGAAGAAAAAGCGTGGGAATTCAGATCGCCCATTAGAAGAGACAAAAAACATTGAGGTTATTCCCTACTTCCATAAAATTTCCCATGGACTGAAAAGAGTGTCCCAAACATTCGGTGTTAACTTGGTGTTTTCAGCCCCCCGAAAGCTTTCTGGCCTTTGTGCCCGCATCTCCGGCCGTGAACGAGGTTCAGCCTGCAAAACGAAACACCGAACAGAGTTCACTAAGTGCGCGGTGGGGGTGGTTTATTCAATCCCCTTGGCCTGTGGAAAGGTATATATCGGCCAGACAGGGCAATGCTTAAACGAACGCCTCAGAGAGCACGCCAACACGCTACGATCGGGTACAGGAAGCAATTTGGCATTGCATGTGAGGGCTTGTGACCGCTGCTCGCCCTTGTTTCACAGTACTAGCGTCATCGGCAGGGGCAAGTCCAAGCATGAGCGTGAATACTGGAAGCATTCTTTATAAAAAAGAACGAGCGGGTTTGCGTAAGCGATCCTTCCGTTTTTTTCACGGAGAAAGAGTGTCGATTTTTATCGGGTTAGTTTGAATTCTTTCATGTGGCTGATTGCCTTCTTCTGCACGTGCGCTTGAACAGGAAGAGCTGTATTTAAAAGTACGTGGATGCTTCGAATAAATCAGTTGTAAGTCCGGCGACTGTGTGCGTGTTTGCCTCCCTCTGGTCCTGCGTCTTGGTTTTTTCGCTGGTTTTTTCGCCTTGTTAACATGAACCAACTAGCCCAGCAATTCACGCTTCTAAGATACTATTCTTGTACCCTGGGCTCCTTTCTACGTGTGTCTTCTTCCACGGACGTCTTCTCTTCCTGCGTCAGCGCACTTGCCTTCACTACGTGCAGGGCACGTGTCGTCTCCTATTCCCTCAAAATTGGCGTTCCGCCCTTTGAAATCGTCCAGCTGTTTGGCCCACTGCCACCTTCCACAGGACACTGGAAACGCACCTGCAAGATTTTGAAGTCGGAGCTCTATCGGCAAGTCAGGCACCTACAGGATTGGCTACACCACATGTGCCTGCAGTCGGAGCATCCCTGGGTGGCGTCAAGCAGGTTACGGGAGCATCGCCGCCTTGCTGCGGTGCTCACTGAGGTGTACTGGAACCAGCTTCGACAAGGTCTACCCAAGAAGCCCAAGAAAAATACAACAGGCACACCGGTCACCTATCTAAACGGAGCCTCCCTTCCGTCGGCCTTAGACGATGTGCTGAAAATGGGTCCTAAGTTCAGCCTTGAGCCACGGGCACAGAAACACGAGCTGTTGGCAGCTGTACACAGAGTTGCCAGGAAAGCCCCTCAAGAAGAGAGGAACCACTGTGTCTCGGAAGGGGTTGGCTGCCTGATGAAGACCTGGGGGAGCAACAACAGGAAAAGCGAGAATCTGCGACCCTTGATCGCCCACTTCGAACGGAACGACCTCAGGCTTCTCCAGGCGGATAAGGAAGGTGGGTTTGTTGTGATCCCGTCTCCCGCTTTTGAGTTAAAAGCGGCTAAAGCAATCGAGAAGAACTTCAAGCCTTCTGAGTTGAAACCTCGCAAGGCAAAGGCGCTGGCCCTGCGTTTGATCAACGGACTGAATTTGGAAAAATTGGAGAAGGAGATGCGTAAATGCCAACAAAACGTCCTGCGTGTGTTCTTCACTACGAAGACGCATAAGCCCGAATGCCCATTTAGGGCCATCGTGACTGAGGAGGGCTCTTGGCAGAAGCTGGTGTCAAGCTTTTTGCTACGGGCCTTAAAGGGACTGGTTCCGGCGGATCCTTTTGCAGTACAGAGTTCGTTGTCCCTTGTGGAGCATCTTAGCAGCGGGTTTCCCAGTGCCAATGCCGCCTTCTCGGTCGACATTGAGGACATGTTCTATTCTATACCCCAGGACGAACTTTTAGAAGCAGTGCGGGAGTTAATCGAGGTTAACAGGACTGTTGCCTTTCAGAACAAATGCGGAATTGCACTCGAGTCTTTTCTGGAGCTTCTGAGTGTGTACTTAAGGTCCACCATCGTGCAGCACGGCGACAAGTATGTGGTGCAAAAACAAGGCATCTGCATTGGTTCGAGTGTCGCGCCTGTTTTGTGTAACGTGTATTTGGCCAAGTTCGATTTAGCGTTACGGGAAGCACTTCATGATACGCGTGTTGTCAGGGTGTACAGATACGTCGATGATTTTTTAATCATACTAAATCTTTCTCCAACTGACCAGCTATCACTTGTGGCAGATCAGATTTTAAATGTTTTAGTGCCTGTTCAAAGAACATGGTTTTTACCATTGACATACCAGCTGACAAGACCATTCGGTTCCTAGATTTAGAACTCACATTTTCACCTGACGGACACGTGTGTTGGAAATATGCTCCCAGGTCTAAAAAGGCCCTTTTGCCTTTCGGGTCGGCCCACTCGAAGTTGGTTAAACGCAGCATTGCTAATATGTGTTTTATGAATGCACTTAAGAAAAGTTGCCCGCACGTTATGCAGCAAAGTCTTGCGGAGCAGGTGGGTCGGCTCAGAGCTTCCGGTTTCCCTTCGCATGTACTGTTGACGGTTGGTGAAACCTTGGCAAGAAAAATGAAGAAAAAGCGTGGGAATTCAGATCGCCCATTAGAAGAGACAAAAAACATTGAGGTTATTCCCTACTTCCATAAAATTTCCCATGGACTGAAAAGAGTGTCCCAAAAATTCGGTGTTAACTTGGTGTTTTCAGCCCCCCGAAAGCTTTCTGGCCTTTGTGCCCGCATCTCCGGCCGTGAACGAGATTCAGCCTGCAAAACCAAACACCGAACAGAGTTCACTAAGTGCGCGGTGGGGGTGGTTTATTCAATCCCCTTGGCCTGTGGAAAGGTATACATCGGCCAGACAGGGCAATGCTTAAACGAACGCCTCAGAGAGCACGCCAACACGCTACGATCGGGTACAGGAAGCAATTTGGCATTGCATGTGAGGGTTTGTGACCGCTGCTCGCCCTTGTTTCACAGTACTAGCGTCATCGGCAGGGGCAAGTCCAAGCATGAGCGTGAACTACTGGAAGCATTCTTTATAAAAAAGAACGAGCAGGTTTGCGTAAGCGATCCTTCCGTTTTTATCACGGAGAAAGAGTGTCGATTTTTATCGGGTTAGTTTGAATTCTTTCATGTGGCTGATTGGCTTCTTCTGCACGTGCGCTTGAACAGGAAGAGCTGTATTTAAAAGTACGTGGATGCTTCGAATAAATCAGTTGTAAGTCCGGCGACTGTGTGCGTGTTTGCCTCCCTCTGGTCCTGCGTCTTGGTTTTTTCGCTGGTTTTTTCGCCTTGTTAACATGAACCAACTAGCCCAGCAATTCACGCTTCTAAGATGCTGTACTCTAAGGTGAAAGCCCTTAACATAGGAAGTAAGACATACGAAATCAACGCCTACCGAACGGCGCCAAACGGCACGGTCAAGGGAGTCATCCGAGGTATAGCCGTAGACGATACCCCGGAGGAGATAGCCGAAAACATCGTGAACCCCTACAACCCCCTAGTGGTGGAGGCGCACAGAATCGGCAATACAACCACGGTGATAGTACTTTTCGCTGGACAGAAAGTACCGAACTACGTCAAGTATGGCTCGATATTGGTCAAGTGCGGGCTTTACCGCAAGCACTTTGACGTGTGCAAGCAATGCGGCAGGGTCGGCCATAGAAGAGACGTATGCCCGAATACCAACGCCAAAGTGTGCTTCGGCTGCGGAATCGCGAACCCCAGAGAGGGTCACGAACGCGAATGCAAGCCCAAGTGCAAGCTATGAGGGGGACAGCACCCAACGGCCGAGAGGGAATGCAAAAACAAGTACAAGATTACCGTACGTGGTCAAGAAACGGCAATGGGAACGCAAGATGGAAGCCATGCAGCAACAACCGGACCCGGAAAGCTCTCCGCCGCGACGAGCGTCGCCTGCCGAGAGACCCCGCGGGGAATCAGAGCAGCGCGACAGCAGCCGCAAAAGGGGCGACAGCAAAATAGGCAGGAGCGCCAGTCGCCGCAGACCGTCGCAGTCGAGGGAGAGAGGCTCCTGGGCCGACGCAGTCAAGGCAAACATGGCAGACAAGAGACAACCACCGGCGCAAAACGCCGCGAAGAAGATCCAAGAAGCGAACGGGGTGGAGAAATCCTTGAGAGACGAGAACGAGAAGCTAAAGCGGAGAATCGCCGAACAGGACGCAACCATCAAGGAAATCAACGAGAAGGTAACGACATTAATTGCGATGCAGCAATAGCAGCCGACGCCCGCGCAACAGAGTAAACAAGAGATGACCGAGGACGAACCAGAGGTCGAGGTAGACCCGAGAGCCACGATAGCGGCAGGACCCGCTCCCAAGAGGAGAGCCATAGAGGGCGCCAAAGAACGAAAGATAACGGAGAGAATCGAAGAACAGGGTGACAGACTCGACCATCTTGACGCGACCAGCAAGGTAACCAACGAACGCCTCACCGCGCTCGAGCAAACGGTTCAGCAGATGACAACCACCATTCAGAGCACGATCCAGAACATGATAGCGCAGATGCAAACACAGCTGCAGGCGCACATACAGGCACAAATGCAAAGTATGGAAGCACAGATCATCGCCAAACTGCAGCAATCATGGCCGGGACAGCACGCATAGCAGTAACCACACCGCCAGTGAGAGACCTCTTGGTCTGGCACTGGAATTGCAACGGCTTTACCGGTAAGAGAGCGGTGCTGCTGCAACACTTGCAGCAACAAACGAGGAAACAAGACGTAATAATGATACAAGAAACACACAGCGAAGAGACACCAAGACTCCCGGGCTACCGGTCGCACGACAGCCCGCCGAGCGAAAGGGACACGTCCAAGGGCAAGGGCAGAGGGTCTGCACCTTCGTTAGGAAAGGGATCACCTTCATGGAACACGAACTGATCGGCAGAAGCGCCATCGAACACTGCACGGTGGAAGTAATTACGGACAAGAAGAGGAAGGAGAGCACTTTCCTGGTGAACGTCTACAGCAATCCGTCTCACGGACAACAGAAGTTCAAGGCACTACTTCACAAGGCGAGTAGAGTCGCGGGGAGCAATACGCTCCTAGTGTGCGGAGACTTTAACGCTCCGAACCAAGGCTGGGGCTACCAAAGAACGACGGTCAAGGGAAGAGAGCTGATGCAAGATGCCACCGACGTGGGACTGAGCCTAATCACGGATCCGGTCTTTCCCACCAGAATCGGTACATCGGTTACGAGAGACACCACTCCGGACCTTACCTTCATCAAAACCGAAGGAAGAACGAGACAAGCGGAATGGAGAAACACGGGACAAGAGCTGGGCAGCGATCACTACATCGTGGAGGTCGATGTACCGCTCGAAGGCCAAGGCAACACCGGCATAAGGAAGCATCGCATTACGGATTGGGACGCCTTTCGAACGGCACTACCCGCGGTGCAACTGGACATTATGGACATCGAACAATGGGCGGCTAACGTCGTTGAGACGACGGAAAGAGCCACCAAAGAGCTGGAAACGGACGAACGGATAGACAAGATGGACAGTCGGCTCACCCACCTGATAGAAGCCAAGCAGTCCATAAAGGCGAGGTGGCAGAAGCAACGAACGAACCGAAGTCTAAGGAAGAAGATCGCCGAGCTCAACAGGCAGATCGATGCTCACTGCAAGGTGCTATGCACCCAACAATGGAACGAGGCCTGCAATGAAGCCGACGGACAG
Organism: Dermacentor silvarum; assembly: GCF_013339745.2. Taxonomy (NCBI): domain Eukaryota; kingdom Metazoa; phylum Arthropoda; class Arachnida; order Ixodida; family Ixodidae; genus Dermacentor; species Dermacentor silvarum. The sequence goes on along the minus strand of NC_051162.1, from coordinate 166,622,217 downwards.
TTACACAAGGGCAAGACGTGGAACATGCTGAGGCACCTCCTCGACGAAACAAAGACCAAGGGCCACCAACACAACAACCTGGCCAGGATCCTACACAAGGCAATCTGCGAACACGGAGAGGACGAGATCAAGCGGAACTTGAACGCCAAGTACCTACCGACCACCCCCACGGAAAGACACCCGGATTACCAAGGCAACGAGAACGAGACGCTAGATCGAGACATCGAGACATGGGAAGTCAGAGCTGCTCTGCAGGATCTCAATGGCAGGTCCGCCGCGGGTCCCGACCGAGTGACCAACAGAGCGCTAAAGAATCTCAACGAAGCGGCCATCGAAACGCTCACGAAATTCTACAACAAGTGCTGGCAAGATGGCTACCCAAGCAATGGAAAGCAGCCAAGACGATCCTCATCCCCAAGATTGGCAGACCACCAAACATAGAGAACCTCAGGCCGATCTCGCTGACTTCGTGCGTGGGAAAGGTACTCGAGCACGTTCTCATGAACAGATGGCAGCGTTACCTGGAAGAATCGGAGCTCTACCCGAATTCCATCATAGGGTTTCGGAACAAGCTCGGGACGCAAGACGCCATGATCTTACTGAAGAACGAGATCATCGACGATATGACGGCCACCAAGGACAACAGAGCCATACTTGGGCTGGACCTGCAGAGCGCCTTCGATAAAGTGAGGCACTCGGCTATCCTGGCCCAAGTATCCAGGCTAATCATGGGCAGAAAGACATACGAGTACACAGTGGCGTAGCCAGAAATTTTGTTCGGGGGGGGCTCAGGTTGCAGCGCGACCTCCTCCTTATAGAATTTGTCGAGGGATCAAATGCATGAATAATAACTGCATTGCCGATTCCATTGTATATTAGATGCTGCAAACGAATTATTGAGCGCTATGCACTGTCCATTAAAATATGTATGTTGTCATAAAAGAATAAATTCGTATGCCCCAAAAATTGTGGCAGAAATAACTGATATCAATGCTTCCGCGTTTTTTTTGTCTAATTAATAAGTAATATAAACGTCACATGAACTTTAGAACTATTGACCCTTTTCGCGGAGCAGTTTGTTTTAGAGAAACGAGATGGCGCTCACGGCGGTGCTCCATACCTCTCCTCAGCGACCGCGCACGAATACGAAACCATTACCGCTTCTACCTTGCTTCTGTGCGATCAGCTGTCGGAAATGCAACTGAGTTTTCGCTAACACACTGTGCTCCAATCATGCTAGATTGAATAATGTGGATTGAAGACGTGTGCAGTAGTTGGCTGCAAAAATAGTCACTGGCATGTTAAGGAATAGAATGAATCTGTGTGGGGAAGTTCGCGGACCGCTGCTGCAACTGTCCGAACGTGTTACCGGCACTTCGTGATGTACGGCTTTCCTCGAGGATGCCGAAATTTGCTCATCCGCCAGCCTTGTATCGCTAACCTTCAAAGAAAGGGCTTCATCCCCAGAACGTCGGCAAGAATGAGTACCACTCGTTAAACAATGACAAAGGGAGTAGCGCCGCTTCCTGTCATAATAAGTTTCGCGCACGTTATCTATACACATCTGTCCAAATGGCAGGAGAACTTACGCCCACTCTATCGCCGACGTATCAAGAATAAGTGAATGGACTCACACTTGAATATATGCGCACTGTATACACACAATAAATGACGGACTACACCTATGGCGCACCAATGGTCGAAGCTGAATGTTTCGTGATGGTCCACAAGAGTAAGCAAGTTACTAGCTGTAATATATATTTGCTACAAGGTATTACAATGTACAAACAGCTACGTTTCAAGCCTTGTGCGCAGCAAGAACAAATCTATCGGTTTCGGAACTGAGCACACCCGCGAGTGATTAGGCAGAAAATAATCAGATAGTGGCCACACCGAGGAACTTCACTGAGTCAGAAACTGACAAGCCACTGCTTCAAAATATTTGCCGAAT
>NC_051162.1:166592150-166620166 GCF_013339745.2 Dermacentor silvarum | reverse complement strand
AGCACTGCAATTTTTTTAATAAATACGCATGTGGTGCCACAGCTAAACATCGCCTCCCCCCCCCCCTCCCCGGCCTTTCGCATGACAGAAGTCGCGTTTGGTCTCCGCCGTGCGTTCGCTCGCCATGAAAGCGCGTGTCCCTCGTGCGCTTTCACTGCACATACAGCATACGGCGCGCGGCGACGATTTCATCGTGGTTGAGCTTTATACGGAACCTCATGGCGACGACGACGCCGGCGGCAGAAATCCGCTTGGAGTGCCCATGTAATTGCTCTCACAATAAAACATTAGCGAATAGCGGGACGTACATGAAGTGTTTTCTTACCGCTGCAGGCTATTGAAGATAGTACATTTTTAACACGAAAGTGTTTTATGCCGGGGTCCACCAAGACTTCACTGACGTATTTCCGTCACGGAAATACGTCACACGAACATACACGAACATAATACAAACAAAGAAACCAGAAGAAAAAGTTCCACAAACATGCAAAATTTGGAAATCGAACCCACGACCTCTCGGTCCGCGACGATAGATCGCCGAGCGTTTAACCCATTGCGCCACAAACGCATTTACAGAGAGCTACACAGACGCGCCTTATATATCTAACACTCCTCCGTGTACCCGCGCTCTTGCTCGGGGCGGTGCCGCCGCCTACGAGCAGAAAAGAGAAGTACTGCATTATGACACTAACGCGCACCGACAGTGAACGCTTCGGTGGTCTCAGCACTACGACGCCTTGATGCCAGCATTCGAAGGGACGCTGGCATCAAGAAGCACTACCAACGCGTTCTCGCAGAAGCACTACTAGGTGGCGTTCACCGTACTCAGCACAGCGGAGCGTGGCCTCCGCAATTAGCTCTGAAAATGTTTCTGAAGTTAATCGCGGAGGCTGCAATTACGACGCGCTGTACGCGCTGATTTGACTCGGTGACGATTCAGTTACGTGCTTTGTCTTGCGCGTTGTATTAGTGTGTCAGTTACGTGCTTCGTCTTTCGCGTTGTGCTAGCGTGTGCAGCGTAGTGCAGCTTCCATATGCACGACGGTTGCTCATGGTCATCGACGTTGGTAGTCGTGATGGAGGAGACGTGCCACCAGGCGTCAGCGTGGGTGCGTCAACGCCTAAGGGCGCTTTAGCCACAAAACACCAATAGACATTATATATCAATCTGCAATAAACATTACACTACTTCTGTGAAGACACGTTTCACTTTCGTGTGCTATACCGATTCCTATATAAGAGGGATCAACCACATTTTTTCCATACACACACCGTTCAACGTCTTCCTCTCTCTCATTGGTTTTTAGACGGATGCCTAAACGTATTGTCAAAGATAATGCACATGATGATATCAATGTGCAACCACCAGGTAACATTTTATTCCAAAACCACCTGCTTTTATTTCGATGTTAGCTTAGTGTGACAGCGGTTCGTGGGCTCAGGAGCTCAGCACACATTGAGGACGACTTGGAGACGTGACATTGCCTTTGTCTGCTGTATATCTGGTTTGTCTTTACACACACACGTAAACACAAGGGCACAGATACACTGGGATGAATGAAACACTTCAACATGTTTGTAGCCAGCTTCGAGGAGCGCATCTAATGGTTCGTGGCCACGTGATAGAGCTCGCCCACTTGAAGTGTCCATTACTACTCGACGGACGACCCACCCACACGCTCGTACCACTGCGAGGTCACCACGGCATTCCGACTGACCGCAGCCGTGTCGTCAGGCGAAGCTGTCGCGCCCCGGCACCAGGGAAAGGAAAGACGCTCACCACCCCGGGCTCGTGGAGCGCGCTTGGCCCGTTGGTGGCGAGCTCGGCACCGGGGATGCAGAAGACGCTCTCCGCTCGGGCGCGTGGAGTGCGGCTGGCCCGTTGGCTGCGAGCTCCTCTGGCTACGGCCTACGTACAGGTTCGTCCGCACTGCTGGTGGCCATGCGAGTTGCAGCACTGTCTGGTTGGGCGGTGGGCCCCAGGCGGGACCACAGGCACGGCCAACAGGGTGGACCGTCAGTCACCAGAGCTCGTCTCCGGTCCCGATGATCCCCGGACGGTGGCCCGAGCGGACCGGTAACCATCTCGATGCCACTGGACACTGGACGGAGTCGTCGCCGGCCCTAGCCCGTTCTGATGACCGGTCTGAATTCCAATCCCGACACGGGCTCTGTCCGCGTGCCACGTCGCCGCGCTCCATCCACACCACTTCGTTGTTCACTGCGTCCGTCCAGCGCACTCTTCTCCACTCGTCGCCTCTAGTAACTGCAATAACAGACCAAAAGAAAGTAACCTTTCAGTAGATTGCACCTGTCGCGGCCCTCTTTCAAAGTAGAACTATACGCTCGATGTTCGACCACTCTGACCGGTTTGAGCCGGCGATCGCGACTCAATCTCGCGCACGCAAGGGCGGGAGTCGCAGTAGCACGCAATACAGCGCGCTACTGCGACTTCTTCTTCACCGCGCCCGGATAGAAACGTGCACGCCTGCTCACAAAGTCCTCCTCTTCATCGGAGTACAGGCGCATCCTCCGAAGGAAGCATCGTCCCGATGCGCAACTTAAAACATATGAGGGCGGTGTACAAATGGCACAGAGTAACACGTGCAAAACAAAACCACAAAAAAAACAGCAGAAAAGAAGAAACGAAACTTAGTTCGACAGATACGGCTTTATCCGCACCACATGAACCAATTTGGGTAAGTGCTTGCGGCGACTGGAGCTACTGTCAGTGTCAGGAACGACCTCGTAGGTCACGTCGCTAAGGCGTCGAATCACTCTGTACGGCCCAAAGTACCGTCTTAGTTTTTCCGAAAGCCCACGACGGCGTATGGGTATCCAAACCCATACTTTATCGCCGGGAGTGTAGAGATTGGACCTGTGTCGAAGATCGTACCGTTTTGCATCTTGGTTTTGTTGATAGCAGATACGTACGCGGGCAAGCTGTCTGGCTTCTTCGGCGCGCTGAGTAAATTCGACAACGTCGGTAGGTATGTCGTCACACTCGTGAGGCAGCATAGCATCCAATGTCGCCGTGGCTTCGTGACCGTGGACCAAGCTGAAGGGTGTCATTCGAGTAGTTTCTTGTCGAGCGGTATTGTATGCGAAAGTTACATACGGCAAAATCTGATCCCAGTTCTTGTGTTCCACGTCGACGTACATGCATAGCATGTCTGCGAGGGTCTTATTAAGCCGCTCGGTTAGTCCGTTGGTCTGGGGATGATAGGCAGTTGTTTTCCGGTGGCTTGTACCACTTAGTGTGAGAACCGACTCAAGAAGTTCTCCAGTGAAGGCAGTTCCCCTGTCTGTGATGACTAGAGACCGGATTTTAGGCAAATGCCTTTTTTGTTACTTGCGCTCCTATCGCCACACTTTGATATAGGAGCATGAATTAGAGGTTTAGAAGGGCTTTTATAGTGTTTTTATAGTGATTATAAATGCCTATTTTGGCGTTTGTGCCCAAATGCCTATAAATGCCTATTTTCAATATCCGCGCCTATATGAACACTATTTAGCCTCGCTTTCGAGTGCCGTTAGATACCGTTATTCATGTTACCGGGCAATATTGACTGTTCGGAACTCTATGGAGTGACGACGACGAAGTGCTTCTTTTGTGGAACACAACCTGCCCGTCTCTCTGCTTTTCTGGACTTTTCACTGGTTTTGTGGGGCCTGCCGCCCCACATCTCGCGGTGATGGCTGTGCAACCTCCCGAGGCCCCGTCCGGTTCCGGTTCATCAACGGGAATCGCTTCGAGGAAGCGCGGAAATACATCTAGCGACAGCGAGGACACTGAACTGTACTCCGCATCTGCTGACGAGTCATCGCAAGACGGCTTTGAACCTGTCTTGCACCGTAAAGCCAAGCGAAGGATCGTCAATGCATCTTCGGTGTCAAGTTCGTTCACCGTAAAAACTGCACCTCAACGATGGCCTCATACCGTCCTGTTCGTGCCAGAGCACTCGACAGACAATCTGCGCGTCCTCAACAGGCAAGCACTGTCTTTGTTTCCTGAGAACACTGTACCAAACGAGATCAAGGATGTGAGGATAAACACGCGGAAAAACGTCTTAGCCGTCGACGTGATGACCACGAGTGCGCTGAGCCCTCTGCAGCGTATAATGCAGCTGGGCAACATAAGGGTTCGATCCATTGTCCCAGCGGATGGTACCATCATTGCAGGAGTCATTTATGACATTGACATTGAGATCCCTGACACAGACCTTCCAGTGCTCATAAAACCAGCAAGTGAGAGCAACGTTATTGTGCACGTTGGCCGTCTTGGCAAGACACGTTGTGTGAAATTAACGTTTAAGGGTGATTGCCTTCCTTCCTACGTGAAGGTTGGCCACTTCCGCCACCCGGTTCGACCATTTGTTCCAAAACCGCTGCAATGTTATAACTGCCAGAGGATCGGCCATGTGAAGGGCGTTTGCACGAATTCAGCCACATGTCCCCGATGCGCCGAGCCACACTCAGAACAAAACTGTAATGCGACTGTTTTGAAGTGCCCTAACTGTCAAGGCGCTCACAGTGCTTCATCCAAAGACTGCCCCAAGATTAGGAAGGAATGTTCTGTGCTCAAACAAATGGTACGGGACAGTTCCACCCACAAGGAGGCCGCTGAAGCAGTGCGACGTAGACGCCGCCGCCGCCGACGGTCCTCACGTAGGACTGCGCCAGCTTCGAAAAATGCGTTACCTCTTCAAGTAACAAAGTCACCTGCAGTTCCCAGCGCAGCAAACGCTGACACAGGACGCCAGAAAACTACGAGACGTCTCTCTACAGATGAATGACCACCGCTTCCAAGTACACGACCTATTGATACGCAGCAGCAAGTGCCACATCCAGTACAGCAAGCTGCTCCATCGGATGAGGTGCGACATACAGATCAGCAAGTGGTATCGCTACTGCGATCCTTAATGAATGCCATTCGCGTGTTGCTGAGCAACATGCACACAACGTCAGCCAAAAGTGCACTGCAAGTACTGGACACACTAAGTCCGGTGCTGGCAGCCCTTGAGTAAATCATGGCTCACCAGCAGCTGTCTTTTCGAGAGGAGGTCCGAAAAGCAGCAATCTTCCAGTGGAATGCCCGGGGACTACGATCGCGCATCGCCGATTTCCGTCGGTTCGTGTACGCCAACAGGTTTCCCATCATCATCATCTGTGAGCCGAATTTATCGAACTCAATCAGGCTATCCGGCTATGAATCATTTATGTCATCAACTAGTGGTGAAAAAAGCAAGGTTATGGTGTTTATTCGCCGTGACCTCACTTACATTCTTCAACCTGTGCCACCTCATGACGATAACCAATACGTATGCTTAACAGTAAAGAAGAAAAGACTTACCGTCACTGTTGTTGGTGCGTACCTATCACCATCAAGGAGATTTGACTCCAAAAGATTACGAGATATCCTGTCAGCAACGCCTGATCCATGGATTATCATCGGGGACTTCAACGCACATCATACAATCTGGGGAAGTACGAAAATCAACGCGAAAGGCAGAGCCTTGGTATCATTCGCCTCCGACAGCGAGCTCTGGGTTTTAAATGACGGCAGTCCTACTTTTTCACGCGGCTGCACATACAGCAGCTGTCTTGACTTGGCATTCGTATCACGAAGTCTCGTCAGGCGTACAGGATGGTTTACGGACATTGAAACGCACGGGAGTGACCATATTCCCACATATGTCAAGATCAGAGGACTGTCGTCGTCGAAATCAAGTGATACCATCCGAAGAGTGGACTGGCCCAAATTCCAGGCTGTTATTGAAGACCAATGTCAAGGTAATTTATTACATAATTTGGAAGAAATAATCAAAACCACAGTGCAAGACAGTACACGTACTCTAATGCGCTCTTCGAAATTCACTGAATTTGACGTAGAATTAGAGCGACTTCGAGCTATACGGCGACGTGCCGAACGTAGATACCGACGCACGAAGTCAATGGACGATCTACGGACCGCTAGACGCCTACAAAAGAAGATCCAGCGCCGGTTAGATAAGCTAGAGTCACAACGCTGGACTGCTTTCTGTGAATCGTTGGACCCTCGCAAGCCCCTATCGCACTTATGGAGGACGGTGCGAGGGCTCAGGACGCCACCCGTACAACAGTCTCCATTCAAGGCTCTGGCCCTCTTCCAACAACGACCAGATATTGAGGTCGCAGAAGACTTCTGTGCCAGATTATCCGGGCAGCACACAGCTTCCAACAACTTATCCCGTTTCATCAGCTTCCCGGCACCACGTGACCCCCGCATGGATCTTCCATTTTCAATCCATGAACTCAAGGCGGCGCTAGCTTTGTGCAGACACACGTCGTCACCCGGACCTGACGGAATTTCTTACAGAGCTCTGTGTCATCTCGGTGAGCTCTGTGTCATCTCGGTCATCTCGGTGAGTGTTCTTCTTGAAATCTATAATGAATCCTGGCGAGCTGGCACACTTCCCACAAGCTGGAAGACTAGTCGCATAGTTCCGCTACTGAAGGCTGGAAAGTCTCCGTTGGAACTTTCTTCGTATCGCCCGATTGCATTGGCGAGCTGCGTGGGAAAAGTGATGGAGCGGATGATCCTCGGACGCTTGGAGTGGTACTTGGAATACCACAACGTCTACCCAGATGCCATGGCAGGATTCCGACGCGGCCGCTCGTCGATTGATAATGTCGTCGACCTGGTTACCTATGTTCAGCACCAAAAAGGGTGTAAACGTCTGTGCGCTTCTTTGTTCCTCGACGTCAGAGGTGCGTACGACAACGTTACACATGAATCCATCCTCGCCGCTCTCGAAGAGATAGGCCTCGGTGGTCGGATGTTCCGATGGATTCGTAGCTATCTCTCTATGCGATCTTTCTTTGTGAGCACCGAGGACGGCCGCACTTCTTTGCATTACACCTACTGTGGCGTCCCCCAAGGTGGCGTACTGAGCCCTACGTTGTTTAACCTTACGCTGATTGGTCTCCTTCATCACCTTCCAAACACAGTTAAATTATCAATGTACGCGGACGACATATGCGTTTGGGCGTCCGGAGTGACACGCCTACAGCTGCGTGCCAGGCTCCAAAAAGCTGCCACTCAGACTGCACACTATCTCCGAAATCAAGGCCTGGAGATTTCATCTGACAAATGTGCACTTGTGGCATTTACGCGTAAGCCTATGACGCATTACAGTGTGTTAATCAATGGTCAGATGATACCATTTGTACGGTCATATAAATTCCTGGGTGTCATTATTGACAGAGACGTTTCATGGAGCCCCCATGTATTGTACATGAAAAAACGGTTGACAGGCGTCTGTCACCTTTTGAAATTCTTCGCCGGAAAGACCTGGGGAATGTCGACAAGCGCTATGCTTCGATTATATAGAGTACTTTTTCTTGGCTTCTTGCGGTACAGCTTGCCAGCATTGACTAACGCAAGTACAACAAGCCTACTTACTATACAGAGTGTGCAGGCCCAGGCGCTGCGGATTTGTCTAGGTCTTCCTCGAAGTGCGTCAACGGCGGCAACTATTGCAATCGCCAGAGAACACCTCATAAAGACCCACATCGCAGTTGAAGCAATACGAATGCACGTAAGGCACCTTGCACGGACTCCTTGCCACCATCTAGCCTCTCTACCTGCGGAGAGACCACACGCCTCGTTCTGCCGAATGATATCCGCACATCGTGAGGCTATACCATCTTGCTTCACACCTGCCGCGAGACCTTCCACTCCTCCTTGGTGCCTCATTCAGCCAGCGATCATCCTGACAGTACCTGGCGTCCGGAAAAAAGCAGATATGTCATCGCCGGCTCTTAAACAGCTTACCTTACTCCTATTATATGAAAAGTACCGGAATTACACCCACATATACACCGACGGTTCCGTCTTGCAGAACAGCTCTACCGCCGCTGTCGTTATCCCCGAAAAAGCCAACACTATCAAGATGAAAACATCTCACTTGACAACGTCCACGGCAGCAGAACTGGCAGCGCTTCGAGTCGCACTACATTTTATTAATGATGAACCAGCACACAAATAGTCCGTTTTCTGCGACTCGAAGACGGCACTGCAGAGTTTACTGTCAGCCTTACGGCGCGGTCCACAGGAACAGCTGGTTTTCGAAATCACAGAGGCCATACATCACCTGACTGAAAAAGGACACGAAATAATCTTTCAGTGGCTGCCAAGTCACTGTGGAATTATTGGCAATGAACGTGCCGACCAAGCTGCTCGTTTAGCTCATGAACAAGGCAACCGCCTATCGATCCCGCTGTCTAGGACAGATGCTGCAAGGATGCTCCGCCTGCTTGCACGCCAATGCACTTCATCAGACTGGAATAAACCACATTTTATGCACGCCCGATTATACACCTTGGATCCAACCTTAAGCCTTAGACTTCCAACAAGACTTCCCCGAAGAGATGCGACCCTTCTGTGTAGGCTATGGTTGGGCGTCGCGTTCACCAATGCCTACGCGTTCCGCATAGGGATGGCCGACAGTGCAGCATGTGACAATTGTGGAGACGCGGAAACGATTCGTCATGTTCTTTGTCAGTGCCCACAATACAGTGTGCAGAGACAATCGCTCTCCGTCGTGCTGAACCAGTTGGATGACCAGCCGTTATCGGAAGAAACAATTCTGCAACATCGACGCGACTCAACATCGCATCAGAAGGCCGTGCAAGCGCTCCTGCGGTTCCTGAAGTCCACTGGCCTGTGTGAACGTCTGTGACTGGAACGCCTCCTTTGTTACCAATGCCTGTGTTTTTTTTTCTCTGTTTCTTTTTCGCTCTCTCTCTCTCTTTGCACTCTCTCCAACCCCTTTATCCCCCACCCCAGTGTAGGGTAGCAAACCGGAAACTGACTTCTGGTTAACCTCCCTGCCTTTCCTCTCTCGCTTGCTCTCTCTCGGAACTCTATGGGGTTCAACCTAGTCCTTTAGTTCAACCAACTCCCGGAAAACAACTGCTAGCAGCAATTAAATGGGACGCGCCGGCCAGCATACGCCGCCGCGCTGACATTGCGCGAGCGGTTGGCGAATGCAAAACCGCGGTGAGCCGTCAGGGCAAAGAAGAGTGAAGAGCAAAAGAAGAAAGAACAGTGTGATGTGCGCACGGCTTTTGTTCTGTTTGTCATTTACTTTTTAAGGTGTTCACCGCCGTAGGGCGTTCCTTTTCAGAGTACGAGATCATTCTCAGTGACAAGAGGCACAATTTTGATTCCAAAAAGCTGGAGATGGTGGTAGTTTGCTGTCGTTTCCACAATCCTCACAGCGATTCTTAGACTACGTTCTGCGTGCTCTCCAAACAGATTTCTTCAAACACGTGCGCTTAAAATGGGCGGAAATGTATTTGGCAGTATTGGGACGTCTGGCCTGTACAATTCGGGTCATGTCATTGTATATGAGGAAATTACGAGGAGTTGTACCTAACAGTCCTCATGTAAGAACATGCTAATTTCTTAATAAATCGTAGTCTCTCTTGCATTCGTTATTTGTCTGTTTTTGTTGTGTCTTAATTGAATTACGTCAGCCAGACATAAAGTATCGGTTTTTTAAATCAGTATTCCCAGCTTTGAAGTATTCTTTTTCATGCCTGTTTCACTACATGCGACGCTCGAGTACAGTGGCCATTGAACATGAATATGAGCAGTGTGCTTATTGAATGAAGCCAATTGATCGTCATTAGTCCAGCAGTTTTATGGGACAATTAAACGGCTATGTTCAAATGTTGGCGCCTTTGTGCCATCATAGACAATAACATTTCTTGTTTTCCTATCGTAGATATAGGTCGCGCACATCTTCGTTTGAAATTATTTGCATTTATGTAAAAATTTATCGTGCCTATATTTACGACGTTGGAGGCCTAAAACGTTGTTTTGCTGCCTATTTTTGGCGCCTAAAACGCGCTTTTTTAATGCCTAAAGATCCGGCCTCTAGTGGTGACCACTTTAGGGGCACCGTGCCGAAGGATGACGTTTTCGATGAAGAAATGCGCCGCTTCGGCTGCTGTGCCCCGTTGTGTAGCTTTAGTCTCCGCGTAGTGCGTCAGGTAATCGGTTGCGACAATGATCCATTTGTTGCCGGCTGTAGAAGTTGGAAATGGGCGCAGGAAATCCATTCCAACATGGGTGAAAGGCTGTCCTGGTACCTCGACTGGATGTAAGAGACCTGCAGGCTTGGCGGGGGGTGTTTTGCGTCTTTGGCAGTCGGTACATGTTTGTACATGATGTTTCACAGCAGCGGGTAGCTTTGGCCAAGAGTACTTGCGTCGGAATCGTGACAGTGTTCTCGTGTAGCCTAGATGACCTGAGGTGGCTTCATTCGGCTCCTGTACGCGAGCTTCAAAAGGTTGTGCGTAATCGCACCGGTCCGAGCTTGCGAATGTATCGAGGAGCTGACGCCGAAAATTGCCCCACGTGTGGAAGCTCGCTTCCCTGTTCTCGTAACATGTGCGAGCACTCTTTTCGAGCGCGAAATAAGCATGGGTGAGTTTCTGTCGCTCGGTCCAGTGATTGACATCAGCGACGCGCTCGTACTGATCGAGCCAGTCTTCGACATCTTCAAAAGCATCACCATGGAAGGTTGCGGGAACGCGAGACTGTTCAAGAGTCACCTGGGAAAGGCTCGGCGCCGTCTGAGAAGAAGGAAGAGTGGCCGATGGTGTTGGAACTGCCATGCTGATGGAAGGCGCAACGGGAGGGAATTCCGGGCTCAGGCCGAGCAGCCAGAATCGATGGACTGGAGTCGTGACGAGAGGTGGAGCGTTCGGACTTGGCGTACGGGGCCTGATAGGGGTTGAACGCATGAGATTCAAGGCTCCAGCACCTCCACCAGTGTCGCAACGTCAAAAACAGAGGTCGCACAGCCCTGATCAATAGGTAGAGCAGCAGGTCGCCTTTTTAATACAGCGCGCTACTGCGACTTCTTCTTCACCGCGCCTGGATAGAAACGCGCATGCCTGCTCGCATAGTCCTCCTCTTCATCGGAGTACAGGCGTGGCAATATATAGACATATATATGCATTGCATACGCGGGTCACACAATGCATTCTCGGCCGTCACCATGGGTAGACCGTGGGTGAAGTTCACAGTAGAAGAGGCTGCCGTTCACGAGCACGATCATTCCCGTAAGGCCGATCCCGTGTATCGGCAACGGCAGAGCCTCTGACCGTCTACCACAGCAATAACGAGGCAATACTGCGCAAGTGTAGAGTCTTCAGTGAAAGTGTAAGTGTGTGCGTGTAATTAAGGGACACATGATCTAAAATAAAGGCTATGCCACTTATCGAAATATGTCTTCATTCAGCTTCTGCTTTCAAAAACTGCAATCCTAAACAAGCTATCAAATCACATATGGGCCGGTATTTTGTAGCGATGCCTTTCCGATGCAAATGACTTTTAGTGCTTTTCGAGCTTGGTCAGTCGTCAGAGCCACGTTCCGCTCACGTTATCAACGGGATCAGCTGGCCGTGAGCGGTGGATGATATGACTAGCATATAACAAAGCATAACGCATCGCGACAAAATAGCGGCCATTTATCGCATCGGGTCGCTTTGCATTTCTTGGGCTCGTTGCGCGGTCATTGGCTTGGGACTTTGACTATGATTCAGATTGCATGGGAGAAAGCTTCGCGTTCAACCATCTTTCTTTAAGAGAGATGCTTTGATTTCTAGTTGTATTTTTATCTTTCAGTTGCACAGCACCGTGAATTTTGACTAGCCACCACAAGCTAAGCAATGCGAAGCGGACCAATCGCAGACTCGTCATCCGGTTATCTATTTTCACTGCTCTGGCTCGGTCCCACTTAAACACCCTCCACTTTCGCGCGCTTTACGCCTCTTGTCAGCCAGTTAGACATGGAAACAATTCGTGGGGCCGCAACATTCATATGAGGACGGATTACCAGTGGAGATGTTTAGGCTGCATACATTCGCTGCATACATTATGAAATCATAGATAATTTTTATACGGGACCACACTACGAGGACACAAGCGCAGCCGCGGTCACCGTAACTCCCATGTATCTGCCGCAACCGCTGGTGCAGCGGCACCGGCAACTCCGACGCGCGGAACGAGCGCAGGTCACGTGCAAAGCACCGCCAATGCACTCTTGCCCCCTCTCCCCCTACCCGTCTTCATTGCTGCAGCGCTGTCGCCACACTCTTTCCACCTTTCCCTTACACATGTCGGTGCCGATCCACCCGCAGTGCTACAAACGTAAGCCGCCCAGGGTGCCGCCCCTTGGAACTCATGCAAGGGATGCATACGGAAGCTGGAGGTAAACAGGTTCACTGTAAAATTTTTGAAGGTAGGCATTGCTATTCGCTTTCGTGTAACCAGAAGTGTGCTCCTATTAACGAGAAGAGAGTTTGATTGGGCTGTTCAAACATCGCTGGGTCTCACCGCCCGATGCTTGCGTCGGCAGTTAAGTACATTTGGCGTCAGGAGATTCGACTAAGAAAAAAAAAAGAGAGAGATAAATTTATTTACAGAAAGGCAGAGAGGTCAGCCTGTGCTGTAACTTGCTCTGGCCTGCCACTCTACACTGGAGAAAAGGTACGGGGAGGATAAGGGCTGACGAATGATGATGATAATATGAGGAGGAGTGTGTCTATACAAGTTCGCAACTTTGTGGCATTTCTAAAGCCGTGCGTCCTGCCCAATCACTTGTAGAAATGCTATACCGGCACTGGCTCACAGGGCTGCTTTGTTTGCAGCGGGCCAAGGACCTAACAGAAACTTGTCTGATAGCGGCCTCTAGACCCAACCAGATCGGTGCATAAATGGGACCCAGAAAAGAAATGCCTCCACTTCCCCGCCCTCCCCCCTTGCCGCTCAAACTCAAAAGAAGCCAAACAAGCATGGTGCACCAGATTCGCCTGGGTGCCGCATTCACCAAGAGCTATAGGCGTATGATAGGTTGCAGTGATACTAGCTCACATTGTGAAAATTTTCAGACACTTGATCTTATCTTTTGCGCTTGTACCGTGTACGTGCACAAACGTAAGAAATTGGTCTCTTCCATTGCAAGCTAAAGTCAAAAGGTATAGCTAAAAGTTATACGACCCGAGGAACCTCTTTGGGACGCAGGCTAAATTGCAGCGCAGGCTACCTTTAAAGGGTCTGGGTAATTACGGCATGTGCAATGAATTGCTTATTCAAGTGCCCTGGAGCATTCGAATTATTATTTACGAATGGCGTAGAACCTAGGCAGGTGTTAAAATAGAGCTATGACAGCCACTGAGGTTAACATATTGCGAAATTTCGGGAAAGAATACATTTGTATTGTATAGCAATAAAAACATGCGTGTGTGGCCTCTGTAAAAGTGGCCTCTGTAAAAAGTTTAATAAGAGTGCGAAGCAATACGTTAATTCAACTTTGTGTATTCTTCTAGTATAGAGTTGAAACGCGTAAGCCAGAAGTTGAAATGGCAGATGCATGACTGTCATCCACAATTTTTCTTAGTGTTCTCAGACAAGTGTACGTGGCATTAGTCTCACGTTCTACAGAAGTGGGGGTAGTACAATGATGCAGTACCGACTCGCCCAGCAAGCCATGCACCCTTTCAGGAAGGGGAATAATTTTAGCGGCAATTTGAGGTGAAAGTAAAAGCTTGTGGCTTGAATATCATTTACTAAAACTTGCTGAATGCTCGCTTTCTCGTTATTGTCAAGCAATACAGGAAGCGGGCTTCCAACTTACGTCAGAAAGTTCAAAGCGCCACAGCCTTCATATGCGGGCAAAATATAGAGGCTGCATTACGACATTGGTTCGTGCAGAGCTGAATGTGTACTCTCCAAAGTTAGGCCCTTGACATTGTTACGCGAACAAAGGATTAAGCACTGGAAACCATTTACAATGTATATTTACAGACAGCTGACAGTTGGAGAGCGAGGAGCAGTTCGTCTTCTTCGTCGGGCGCACGCGCGCATCGTCCACAAGAAACACGCATTATACATGTATCATTATCCCTGGTGGCAGAAGCACCGGCTCGGTGCGGCTAAATATCGGTAGTAAAAGGTAAGTAATACGGTTTTAGGTGTGCGACATGCACAACGTCAGTGGAATTCGGGGCAGATGAGGCACTGGTACTGACGGGGGCGATTTCTTAAGTAACAGGAGTCACGCACGCAGCACTCGATATGGGCTTGTGTATTGAGAGAGGAGTTTTTGTAGCGTTAGCTACACTGGCCTAGCCAAGCCCGTTTCGCGCGGCACATCAAGAGCCGTGCTGCGCATGCGCAAGGATCGGTCATGTCACACGGCTTGCGCACCGGAGCCACCGGAGCCGGCACCTCTCGCGCACTCCGCCGCCGCCGCGCACGACTCAACGCCGCCGGTCTGCGCATTCCAGAGGAGTGACGTCGTAGCCGTGGTAGACGCACTGGCGCCGGCGCGCGCTCGCTCTGCAGTGGCCGTCTGACACTGCGCTGGAGCCGCTGCGCTTCTGACTGGCGTTTGTGTGTGTCATTGGAGCAGCAGTAAGCATGACAATAAAGCTAATCCTTGACAATCTAGACAACCAGGAAAGCTAAGAATAATCAGCTGAACCTTTGTTAACGCTACGTATATCCTGGCATAGCCGAGCTAAGCCACTGCAACATTTTTCTGACAGGCGAACGTGACGAGTCGGGGACCACAGGAGGTACCAGAGATCCAGGCGAAAAGTGGATAGATATCTCTGTGTTGTCGATCGTCCAAACGTCTTTGGTTCTCTTGGGAGGTCAGGAGGCGAGCGCAGATATTTCGCGCGCTTGAGCTGCCGTGGTGATGGCATAAAGTGCATGTTCGCTGGGCTATGCTGCGGCGAATGGAAGGGATGTGTCCAGTGGCAATGTGGGTTCTCGGTCGAGCAACGTAAAGAACGGGGAATAACCGGCAGCGTCGTGACACGAAGAATTGCATGCAAATGTGACATAGGGTAGGGCGAGGTGCCAATCAGTATGGTCGGACGAGACATACTATCGCGATTGAAAGAAACGCTAACAGCGGAGCGCGAGGCCGAAGCATAACTGAAGGTATAGTGCGCGCCGTCCAGTCATCACCATTGACAGGCGCGCATGTCCGGTTAGATTGCGTTATGCGATGATGCACCCTCTATACTCCGATATTATTGTTTATATTCTACTCCTCTTTCATTTGAATCTAAGAAAAGGTGACGGCGCAGTAATGACGACAGCGCCCAAACTGCACTAACAGAAACAAAAATATCGCGGTATAGGCGTAGCATCAGCGTACAGCGTGCATTCCTAGAATCGATGCCGTAGTTGCCAATTGCTTGCTCACCAGCCTGCTTTTCCCCCACTTTTGCATTGAAGTCGCCCATGACTACAATATACTGAGTTAGCACCTTGCTCATTGCTAATTCAACATCTTCATAAAACTGTTCTATTTCTTTATTGTCGTGGCTGGAGGTTGGGGCGTAGGCTTGTACTACCTTCATTCTCTACCTTTCTATTCTGCTTTATTGCGACGACTGCTACCCTCTCATTAATGCTGTAGCATTCATCAATGTTACCCGCTATGTTGTTATGGACTAGAAATCCTACTCCGGATTCTCTCTTATCTGGAAGACCTCTGTAGCAGAGGACGTGGCCGTTAGTCCGCACTGTGTAAGCCTCACCAGTTCTTCTAACCTCACTAAGGCCAATAATATCCCAGGCAATGCCTGACAATTCTGCAAATAGTCCTGCTAAGCTAGCCTCACTCGATAGGGTGCGCGTGTTGAGCGTTGCCAGGTTCAGTTTCCATTGGCGGCCTGTCCGGACCCAGAGATTCTTAGCACCCTCTGCCGCGTAGCAGGTCTGACCGCCGCCTTGGTCAGGTGCTCCGCAGCCACGGGGAACTGAGGGCCATGGGTTAATTGTCGGAGTCATGAGGGAGGTAGTGGCCGAATACTGCACCAGGGAGGCCAATTCCTGTTCTGGTGAGGGAGTGACTTTTTGATGAAGCTTAGTGGGCCTTCCTAGTTTGGTTGTATCTGAACTAGTATAACCCCACTATCTCTCGGCAATTATTATTATTTTTTCTTACCGGTGTCAGGCACCACTCCAGCCTGAAAATGTAGTGGACTGGAGTAGGATTCAAACTTACGACCTTCAGATTTGAAGCCGGGTATTCTACCTCTACTCCACGCCACCACCAATGCCGTGCCCGAGCACGGCGGTGGTGGTGGCACTAACGCCGAGCACTAACGCCGTGCCCGAGCACGGCGTGTGCTCGGGCACGGCGTGTGCTTTTTGACGCGGGCCCGGGCCGGGCTCAGGCTTTCTCGTGGTGTGCATGTAACGTGCAGCGAGTTATTCTCGGGCATCTCAACTCTGAAAAAGATGGTTTTTCGGTCTCGGGCCGGGCTCGGCCGGGCTCGGGCCTAAGGTAAAGGGGTGGCGGGCCGGGCCGGACGGGTAACGTAGATTAATTCCGGGCCGGGGACGGGCCCGGGTCTTGCCATAAATATTTTGATCGGGCTCGGGCGGGCAGCCCAACGTAAAGACGGGCCCGTAAAAAATCGGCCCGTGCAGCGCTCTACTTCCATCTCCACTCCAGTGGAAGGGCTGACAGTGTTTTTGTAATTCGGTTTAGATGACGATAATCTACGCAGAAACGCCGTGTGCCATCTTTCTATTTAACAAGAACAATGGGGGACGCCCAAGGGCTTGGCGAGGGTTCAACAATGCCTTTGGCAAACATCTCCCCCTTTCGCTTCATCTTGAATAACCTTACGCTCGGAAGCAGAAACTCGATATGGCCGGCGATGAATAGGACTGGCGTCACCAGTATTTTTGTGATGCTTACCAATTGAAGTCTGGTCGAATTGTCGATTGTTGAGGTCGAAGATATCGTGGTAGGAAACCAAAGGCGACAAAGAGCTGCTGCTTGTTCAGGCAATAGGTCAGCAGCAATCATGGGAGTAAGTGTTGCGTCAGGGCAAATAACATCCTGTAAACATGTTGAAGAATCCGAGCAGACGTCTACTGAAAACGTCGTGACATGGTCATCTCCTATACCACTCAACGTTGCAACCGATATACCGTGGGGTAGAACTTGCTTTGTCAGGACAAAATTGACGACGGGGATTCATATCCGGTTACCGGCGATGGTTACGACGGAGTGGGACACAGTAATATTGCGCATCAAAAGGACAGATGTGGCGACGTAATCACCACCGGGAACAGGGCAAGATGATAGCAAATCCACGAAAGTCAAGGATTTAGGTGGCAGAGGTGGATAAAAGCGGACGAAGGCGCTGCGTGCTATAGGAGATGACCACGTCACGACATTTTCAGTAGACGTCTGCTCCTTGCTCTCGAGTTGTCGGCTGAGCTGACCATCGCTGCAGTTGTGTTTTGTAAATATACATTGTAAATAGTCTCTAGTGCTAGATCCTTCGTTTGCGTAACATTTTGGTGAAGAGTGTCGCTCCCCGTCCTCGACATGGAGCTGCGCAGCGGCCGCACCGTCCAGCTTTCCGCCATGGCTCCCGGTGACGACACCTCGTCTGCTTCTACTTCTGCGACTTCAACAGCAATGTACGTCACGGTTAGAAATCCTCGCGATCCTGGCATGTTCACCGGCCAAGGTAATGTCGACGTTGCGGACTGGCTCAGCTTGTATGAGCGTGTTAGACAAAGCAATCACTGGGACCCAACCATAATGCTGGCAAATGTACTATATTCTATATATTATACTTGGGCGGAACACGTCGTGTCTGGTTCCGGATCATGAGGACGAGATGTCTCGCTGGGATGCTTTCAAGGGGAAGTTCCGCATCTCATTGGAAATCCGACCGGTCGGCAGCTGGCTGCTAGGAAAGAGCTTGCTATTCGAGTACAATCTTTGACTGAATCGTATCTCATACATACAAGACGTGCTCGCTCTTTGCAGGAAATTCGACAAGAAAATGGCCGCCGAGGTTGACAAAGTAGTCCACCTTCTCAAAGGGATCGCGGACTACGCGTTCAACTTGTTTATCTTCAACAATGTTTCCACCATCGACGTCATTGTCCTCGCCAAATGCCGCCGCATCATTCCACAGTTGTCTCGGCTCCCTAACACGGCCGTGACCTCATCCTGCGTGGACCTTACCCCCTTCACCCCTTCTATGAGAACGTAACACGTGCTGTTCGCCGGGAGCACGGGACTGCAAGTCCTGTCCCGTTCCATCCACGCCCCCTTGACCCCGCCATTGACCAACCAGCCCCAGCGATCTCCCTCATTCAGGCAAATGTGCCGCAAGAATTCACCAACCTCAAGTTTCCTGCTGCCTGTTCTGTATTCCGACCTGAACTGACGCCTAGGCTCCGCACGAGACCAGCAAAGAGCTGGTCCTTGACCCCGCGCATCAGATGACGTAACTTCTGCTGCGTCATTCTTGGATCAGCTCGTCTGACGAGGTGCGTCATGTCTTCTATATACGTGGTCACAGTTTCGTTTGGCAACTGGACGCAGGCATGAATTGCTCGTTCAGCTCGTTCGTGGCTACGTACACTTGTGTAGTTCCCCAGAAGCCGATTCACAAATTTCGCGGCACGACGTGAGTTGTTCCTGACGAAACCACGTTCTAAACCACGTACGCGCGACATCCTCCAGGGAGAAGTTGGTGTGGTAGGAACCATAACGTCGACAACTTCCGGGGACAGTCCCCTGATCCTGCGGCTTGCCATATGCACGGGAGTGTCGACTCACACCGGATTCGTAAGGCCGATCCTTTGAGGGGTCTGCAACATTTGTGAAGGCGTCCACCCAGCACCTCCACCAGTTTGTCACGACCCTTCAGAAGTACTATTAGGTTTTAAGGAACCGCAGAGCAGCTGGCTCCTGGAAAACGCGTCCATCGGGCCTGGTTCTCGAGCAGGGAAGAAGCGCGCGGTCTTTTAGGGGCGAAGCTCCTTATAGCGGCACCCGTTCGTCCCCGTCGTAGTAGGTAGCCACGTCTAGTTTTATGAATTGCTCAATAGATGGCGTTGTGTGTCCGTATATGTACGTATACCCATATATACCTATATATGTATACGTATAGTATAACCGGAAGCCGACTTCCGCTTCCGGTTCCACTTCCGGTTCCGCTTCCGTTTCCACTTCCGGTTACGCTTCCGTTTCCACTTCCGGTTCCGCCTCCGGAGAACGCTTCCGGCGTTTTATGAAAAAAAAAAATTCCGAAAGTTGTGTCCGTAGCGCGGAATCGAACCAGGGACCCCTCGCTTCCGAACGCGCGGCCCTAACCACTACGCCACGAAGCGCACATAGACACACGCACCACTATGGCAATAAATACCTAACATTAACGAAAGGCCGCGTTTCTAGCGCGTTTGTGCTAGCGCGTTACGGCCCGTGCAAGAAGCTGGTGTAAGACGCTGTGGCCTCTCCGCCTTACCTTCAACGCGTTTCGAACGCGCTGCCCAAGGCGGTGGCAAGTCAAGTTCAAGTCGAGGAGCGTTTATGAATACGGGGGGTATACGCTCTCAGCAGTCATGTGATGGCGTCGGCAAACGCGGTGCACGTTCCGGCATGTGTAAATGGCTGCGTAAGACGCTGTGGCCGCTCCCCCTTACTAGAGAGTACTGCACGTTTCTAACGCGTTTGTGCTAGCGTCCCCTTAAGCGGGAGATCCGATGATTCCCTCCGGAGCTTCGCCCACTCATCATCATTCACCCCGTGGATATGCTGTGATTTTTTTTTTGTTCTTTTGGGCTCGACCCACTCTTGCCCTAGACCCACTGCCTACAGGTCAGCTCCGTAAGAAGAACTGGAACGTGGCGGTCGGCGATAATTATACGGAAAGTAAACATTCCAGTGAAGGCAACAGTGCTGCCATCGGCAACGCGTATGGCTCGTGTAGTAGTAGGCGTAAGAACCTTCTTCAGTTTATAACTCATTATGGGCGCCTCGGCTACCGTACCTTTTAACGCCGTGAAAGGGACATCGTTGACGATAACATCAAGTATCTTCTTCGTCACGAAGAAGATAATGCAGCAATAATAAAATGGAGCCTATCCAAGGCTCCAAACACATTTAACGTTGCCAAAATCGACAGACAGTAAAATATAATGCGCAATATTATAGAATATTATGAGATATGCGCTGTTGATCCTCACTCCTAAGCCTTCCCAGTCCAAGAGCTTGAATACTTCGTCTAAGCATGCTGTGAATAGCATTGGAGAGATCTCCTTGCCTGATCTCTTTCGTGATAGCCATATTTCTACTTTTGTTGTGGAGGGCCAAGGTTGCTGTGCAATCCTCGTAGATATTTGCCAAAATAGTCACGCATGGCTCGTGTACTCCTTGATTACACAATACCTCTATGACTAGAGGTATATCTACTGAATCAAATACTTTTTCTTAATCTATGAAAGCCACATAGAGATGTCTATTGTACTCCACATATTTCTCGATTACAGGGTTGATGACATGAATATGATCCATCGTAGAATATCCCTTCCTGAAGCGAGCCTGTTTTCTTGGTTGACTGAAGTCAAGCGTTGCCCTGGTGCTAGTGTAAATTATCTTGGTGAATATTTTTTACAATACTGAATGCAAGCTAATTGGTCTATAATTCTTCAATTCTTTAATGTCTTCTTTGATATATTGAGTATAATTTTGCCATTCTTCCAGCTTTCTGGTACAGTTGAAGTCGTGAGACATTGCGTATGAAGGGTCGAATAATATCAAGAATGATATCTCCTCCATCTTTGATTAGATCGACTGTTATTCCATCTTATCCAGCAGATTTTTCCCTGGTGATGTCTTTCAAGGCCCTTCTAACTTCATCGCTAGTTGTAGAACGGACCTCTGTATACTGTTCATCACTACTTCGAATGAAAGTAGCTTGGCTGCTCTGGGTACTATATAGGTTAGCATAGAACTATTCCGCTACTTTTACTATGTCATCGAAATTGCTGATATTACCCTGCTTATCGTTCAGTGCATACAGTTTGCCTTGTCCTATGCCTAGTTTTCTTCTCACTGATTTAATTTGCGGCCATATTTTACTGTTTGCCCAATCTTTTTCACGATATAATTTCGGATATCCCTTACTTTCTTCTTGTTGAACAGTTTCGACAGTTAAGCGAATTCTATCTGATGTCTTGAGTTCGACACTTTCATCTGTTGCTGTTTCTTCATTAGGTCCTTTGTTACTTGGGAGAGCTTACCTATTGGTTGCCTTGGTGCCTCACCTCCCACTTCAATATGCACGGTTGCTGCTTCTGAGATCGGCCTAGTTACGGTTTCATTCAGTACGTCTATATTGGCTTGATCTTCCTGTTCTAAAGCTGCATAATTGCGTATTTTTGGTATATATATATATATATATATATATATATATATATATGGTATATATATTTGCAATTGGCAAAAATTCGTATGCACACGTTCATTTAATAAAAAAATGCCATTTTCTGAATGGTTTTGTGTTTTTTTGAACGGAACTCGGAGGTGTCATGGAAAGTTAGTACGTTGAAAGGTTTTAATTACATTGCGTTAGGAATCAGATATCCTGCTAGTCAACACATGGTGCACGTGTATATATTTTAAAGCAGTACGCTAGCTTAACTACTTCAAGGCAAGTTGTAATGATGCTCTCATATAATTTATTTCTGGTAGTACTCTTTAAGACGCGAAGGCATTACATAAAGGGAGGCTTCAGTTCATGTTTTTATTGCTCATAAACATGTTATTTGGCAGCGCGTTGTCTTTCACAAAGTTTGAAACAATACTGGCAAAAACGTCCACAATGAAAAAATAACGCTTTTGGTGTAAGCATTGTGGTGTGGGAATTGTTACAAGCAAATCGCTCACTGTACCTTTATTCGAAGGTAGTAGAACCTAACGCATTGTGTAGTTAGCTTCTAATTATGCAGTTTCCCGGCGTGAGAATTCATATCCTTTTCAATAATAAACTCATACCACGATTTCTCCAGGCTGCGAGCAAGAGCTAGAAAAATTTATAGAGTAGAATTCTCATTCCGCATTTATTTTTGCCTAAAATGGCAAACACAAAGACAAATATATTTCCTGTTGGATTTACTCCAACGCAAAAGCAATGGTACCCTGACAAATGTGTCAGGTCGTACTGTTATTTCTCTCAATGTGTACTTTGTACGACAGAGTGTCAAAAAAATCTCTCCTATCCTTAACCTCACCTGAAGAAATGGTATCGGCAAGAATAAGTGCTTCTTTGTATAGTAGGGGAGTTAGTCCACATAATTCTTCAACTTTTAGAACATGTGCATGGTTTATTTAAGTCTTCCATCAGCAATTATTGGCCTTTCTTAACTTCAAATTAACTTTCAAGGTATCTATTTCCACCGTATCGGTGCAGCCAGCCGTCTTTCGAAGAGGTGGAAGGTGCTCAGGGAGTAGAAACACTGAAGAGCCTGACCTTTCACGTTTAGGCCGTCTTGGCTTGTTGATATGTGAGAGCTGACAAAGAAAGTGAAGGAAGAGCCTAACGGCAGAAATTGTTGAACATGTTGTAAGTCGATTAAACCCTTTGCAATTTATCATGCCTGCGCATTGATTTTCTTGATCACCCCGTCAGACTGTCATGGGACCCACGTGACGCCTCGCAAAGTCAACTCGCCTCCCCCTGCCCCACAAAGAAAAATCTGCCTTAAAAAAAGTCGTAGGCTTGGTTTGAGCGGTGAATTAAATTTTAAGCGTCAGTGTAAAATGACCCATTGAGCTAAATGCAGCTCCACTAGCGTGAAGCTTGGGGAGGTGCGAAACATGCATTGATGCACAGCTAATGGGCTCATGCTGCCTTAAAGGGGCCCTGAACATTCCTTGGACTTCGTGAAATAACATAGTCCGCGGGTAGCATACGCTATTGTGAACATCTCAACCAAGTTCTGCTGTCGTACGCGGTACTTGGAGCTCGCAAGCGGAGCGCGAAGTCACATTCTCTCAAACGCTCTTGTTTCAAAAGACCCTAGGATCCTTGCTCTTTTCTGTGTGATTTATTGCGTAATAAAGCATATTGATAGCTTTATTACAGCGTAAGCTGTTATGGGCTCATTCCAATAGCCGTTTCGGGTCGCAATGATGCCGCCGCCGGCGGCCGCGTAACCGCTGTCGCCGGAAACGCGAAAAAAGTACCCGATTCCCGCCGGGATCGAACCGGCGCCTGCTGCGTGGGAGCCGGATACTCGACCACTGAGCCACGCAAGCGCTTGCTATCGGGCCGCGCAAAATACCCTTAATGCAAGCACGCAGGGGGAGACGACTCGAGCCTCCGCCAGTATGGTGGCGCCATCTAGGTAAGATGCCTACAAACGCAGCGTCCGCAGGCGCAGACGATGATATGCGGTTCAGACCAGGCACGCAATCAACGTGCTCTCGAGCTGCCGAGCCGCCGCAATTGTGGGGGCGCCATCTAGTTACGGTGCCTGCAAACGCGGTGTGCCTGACATGTAAGTTGCAGTTGTAAGGCTTCATCAGGCTTAGCAGAGTGCTGTGCAGAGAGCATTACAAGCCTCAGCTCGCCGTCGACGCCGGGCGGAGAGTTCAGATCGTTCTCGTCAAAACGAGGCGAGCAGACTGCCGCGAAGACCCTGTTGTGCGTGGTGCCCAAATTGGAGCTACTCTTGAGCCGCTCCACCAGCTTACGCTGTGACTGTGCTGCGAGTGCCGCGCAGGCCTGTGACTTTTTTTCGTAAAAATCACATTCCAATACACGGCTGCTATTGCTCGCTGCGGTCGGCTACACCGCGGACACCGCGAGGTGCCACCACGAGTCCACTGGCTCAGTGCACTGCATGCGGCCCGCTGTGGACAACCGCGCTTGGCTTACGTTGAGCGCTTCGTAGGCACCAAAATCGGAAGTCCAAAATTAAATTTCAACTGCGCGCCACGGTGACGTTTTGGAGGCGGAGCGTTGTGGCCCCGCCCCACTCCGCCGTAGCCCACAGTAACGTTGGCCGTAGCCTGAGCACAGCGGAGGCCGTGTTTGCTTGCACATAACTGCACTTATGCTGAACGTATTGAAGTACTTTTTGGGGCAAAATGATTCTGAAATAGGCGATTTTCACTTCAAATTTCTTTCTCCACTTCGATAAAAAGTGGTTCAGGGCCCTTTTAAGCAATGGCTCATAACTCCGTAAACGCGGCCTCCCCATTACGACGGCAGAAGAGAGAGAACCCTTTATTTGCACCCGTCAGAGAGTATGGGTGATCGGGGTGAGACGCAGCTCCCCCTTTCACCGTCTACCTCCCCCTAGACGTCGGCCGGAATCAGTTGGCTTCCGTCGGCGGCCTGGACTTGACAGATAGCTTGTTTTTGGGCTTGTTCTTCCTGTCTATGAAGGGAGGATTCCCATGACTCTTTGTTCCCATGTAGACTGTTTAGCGCTGGGCAAGCCCAGAGCATGTGTACTGTGATGGCATAGCGACGACGACAGAAGTGAACTACTACGCTGGAATGATGAGCGGCAACGCAGACAGCTGTGGAAGATGACGACGACGAACGCGTGCCGCTTGCTTACTGTGACTACGACAGGAGACGTCGAGAGCCCGAGCGCATAAGGTGCTTCGCACCTCAAATTAAGCCAGTTACACGCTTGTGAGATCTGATGAAACATCGGAGCTCTGCAAGCGTAGATGTATAGCGTAATGTGTGTGACGCTCGCCTTGGGACCGTGAGTACGCAGGTTCAAATCGCGCCTCGCCAAGAAAATGTATATTGTGTTCTTTTCTCTGTCGTTCTCTGTCTCTCGCTCTGTCTTTCTTTCGCTGTCATTTTTCCCTTTCTCTCGCCCATAGCAAGTTGTGTTGCAACCATCCGTACAATGCAACCATATGGTTACCATAAATTCATGTCCTGCAAGCGCGGGTGCTTAGTGCAGCAGTTATGACGCTGTGTTCAAATCCCGCCTTGCCAACAAAGTTGATTTTGTTGTATCTGTTTCTTTATTTCTCTCGCTCTCTGTCTGTCTCTATTTAATTATCCCTCTGCGCCTCCTCTCCTCCTAGGCTCTGCTTTCACACTCTCACAGCTCGGCGATGCTGCACCCGACAACCACACTAACCTAGCGAGGCTTTAACAGCTCCACTGTAAAAAAAAGGCGAAAGCTCTCACTAGGCCTCGCAAAGCTAGACACAGCGAAGCTGGCCGATTGATTGCGTCTCTTGGTTGTAGATAGGTTGAGCTTGGCTATGTCGTGGTTTAAACTTGGTTGTAGCTAGGCCTATACTCGTATAGCTAGGTTGAACTTGGTAGTAGCTATGTTCGGCCTTGGCTGCGCTTGAGTTTAGTTTGGTTATGCTAGGGGCTCTGCAAACGTGGGTGTATAGCGTAGTAGGTATGACGCTCGCCTTCAGACCGTGAGTACCCGGGTTGAAATCCCGCCTCGCCAAGAGAGCTTATTTTTTTTCTCTCTCTCTCTCTCTGATTTTCTCTTTCTCCCTCCCAAAGGAAGTTGTGTTGCAATCGTCAGTACAATGCAACCATATGGTTCCCATAAATGCATGTTCAGTAAGCGTGGGTGTATAGCGCAGTGGTTGTCGCGCTCGCCTTCGGACCGTGGGTACCCGGGATCGAATCCTGCCTTGCCAAGAACGTTCATTTTCTTTTATTTATTTATTTCTATCGGGCGGTGAGCGCAGACTCCCCCGGAGATGCCGTCACAGTGCATGCACAGTAGCGTGCAGTTCACGGGAGCTCGGCGGAGCCGTGTGTGTGTGGGGCCGCCTGGTTGCCATGCCTACGGCGCGGCAGTTTCTTGATACGAACCACAAATTACGGTTGGCTTAAACAGCTTCGCTGTTAAAGAGTCAATACGGTTGTCCAAGCAACATACTCATGAAATGGAGCTGCCTTACATGCCAAGCATATGAGATAATTCGGCGAATAAGGTCGTGGCCCGAAAAATAACGCGAAATAGCATTGTTTTGGCATTGAATTGAATTCTGGAATTTTATGTGCCAAAACTACAATTTCATCATGAGGCACATCATAGTGCCTCATACGACGACCTCTGGATTAACTTGGCCACCTGCGGTTCTTTAACGTGCCCCAAATGCATAGGGCACGGGCGCTTTGGCATTTCGCCGCATTTAGCAAATGTCGTTAAAACATACTGCGTGCGCTTTCATTATGCAATTTTCATTATGTAATTTCATTCATTTATTAGTATACCTACATTTTGCCCATTCGGGCACTGTAATACCCGAATTGGCGTAATGTAGGTATACCAATAAATAAATTTTATTTGCATCTCAGAATACTGACATGAACTTTTGCAAGTCTGAGAAAGACATCACCAATATTTTTGTTACAAATAAATTTAGGATTAACAACTGGTCTTGCAGAAAAAAATATTAAGGAGCAGTAAAATAACAAATGAAACTTGCCAAAGTAACAATAGCACTGTGCAGCTGCTGCCTCGCATTTATTGATACATCATGCCGCTACATACATTCACTATCATCATAAGCTGGGACATCAATCGGGGCTTGACAGTAGTTTTCCAAAATGAACTTGCACTGAACATTGCTCTTTCTGACGCTGCTTTGAGTTGTCCAGAAAAAGCATTCTGTCGTTCCTGCAAGAAATGCATAATTAAACCCTGATAGAGATAGACTTACACGTGAAGAAGCAAAGGTTACTCCACATATTTTACTAGAGCACAAAGAAACAAAGCCTTTGAGAGTTGAGCGAACGATTTGAAATGCAATGGTGTTCGTGCTATCTATAAATAATATCAATCGAGCAAAACGAGGTGAACACCAATACCTTCCGTGTGAGTATGCGGAAAGTTGAAAATACTCACTTAGAGTGAAACAATTCTGAACGCCGTAAAGGCTACAGTTAGTGCACTCGCAAAATGTTGAGACCTGTAAGGTTAGGCACATGTTGTATATTTACTTTTCGCCTGGCTTTTTACCACTGAAATACGCCTATTTCACGAGACCCGTCTGACTCAGAGTATTGCGCTACAGGAATGCATCAACGATGCAACGATAAACCTGGCCAAGGGCGAGGCGGGTGCTTCACATTCGGTTCAGAGAATTAAGTCGGACGAGAGCAATGAACAACTGAAAATAGTCCCAGTTTCGCCCGAAAGGCGAAGCATCACATTGCGAGAGCAAATTAGTAGAGAGCTATAAGGAGTAAGGATAGTAGTGTTATCGCCTGCATAAACTTGGACACATTCGTTTACTAACTGAATTAACATGCATGGTGTCAGCGCGCACAAACAAGCATGAATAGATCACACTCGATGACCGCAGACAACCGCTGTCAAAACGCTGGCGTGAGCAAGTGCGCCAGCAGCAGCGAGCTAAGGTTCGTGTTGTCTATTGCTTCAACGGAAATTGAGCGCCGAAAGCACAGTGCTATACAAAGGTAGGAGCCGTGTGCAGATCGCTTTCAAGATACGGTACGCGTGACCGCCAAGCAGCCGCGCAAAGTACATTAGCAGCTGTTGCTGGCAGAGTAGAAGCCGCACCTCCTCCCACCTGCGCTAACTTCTCGCTCTCCTCCTTTCGCGTGGGAGATTGAGTCGCTAGTTCCCTTGCGCCCGGTCGCAAGATACGCAGTTGGTGCCGCTGCACAACGTCGTACCCCTCCCTCACTCCCATCCCTCACTGCCTTTGGCGCGACGGAAGACATCGCGTTTGTTCTCCGCCGTGCGTTCGCTCTCCATGAAAGCGCGCGTCCCTCGCGTGCTTTCACGTGCACATGAAGCATACCGCGCGCGGCGACGATATTATAGCTCTTGGAATTTATACGGAACCTCAGGGCGACGACGAAGGCAGAAATCCACTGGGAGTGTCCATATAATTGCTATCGCAATAAAATGATTGTGCACACTCACGGTTTGCCAGGTCACACTACGAATATTTGTGCATTTAGGTGTCCTTCACACTACACGAGGGTTATGTCTTGCCGACGATGAGGCTAGGGAGCGTCGTATCCTTTAACTAGAAGTTAGGTTTGTGGGACTTGGTCTACGTTGCTTAGCACCAGGTATATTTTGCATCTACCTTCATTGTGTGCTCTTTGCCTAATAAAGTTTGAGCACTTAT
>NC_051162.1:166514056-166592050 GCF_013339745.2 Dermacentor silvarum | reverse complement strand
ACTACTACTACGACAAAAACGGCAGCAGCAAAAGCGCCAACATCAACGACACGGCCGGCCGACGGCGTCGGCGCCCGCCTTCTCCATGGCAGTCGTAGATACGAAGGGAAGGATACGAGTCACGGCATCAGCGAAGCTGCCGTCGGCCGAGGCAGCGGAGATGGCCATAGCCCTCGCGGTACTCCACGGAAGTACGGAGGATAGCCTGATCATTAGCGACTTCAAATCAGCTATCCGGAACTACACCAAAGGTTGGGTGTCCGCGGATGTGGCGCGCATGCTCAACGCCAGAGTCGGGGACTTCGTGTCCGGCACGATGGCCCTCAAATGGTTCCCCGCGCACGTCGGGGAGCTTGGCACCACCAAAGACAACAGCCGCGACAACGACAACAACAATACCAACGGCCGAAGACACACCGGCATTCCGGCCAACCACAACGAGCGCGCCCATCTCGTCGCGAGGCAGCTTACCCGCCGCGACGCGATCCCCCAGAGGGCAGCCGCCGCCGTTGTTGTGCGGGGCCCCAACGGAGGAGTTACCAACACAACCAAAATCGCAGCGGACGGAGCTGGGGGCCACGGGGACGCCAACCGCGACATCACGGAGTTTCCGGCCTCGTACCGAGAGGTTCTTGGTCACTACAAGAAAGAACGTAAGAAATATCCACAACCCCACGGGCGGCTGGACAGGTCCCAGGCAGTCGACCTGAGGCGGTTGCAGACAGGCACTTTCACCAACCCCTACCACCTGCACCGCCTGTGGCCCGCGCGGCACCCATCGCCCGGCTGCCCCTGGTGCTGAGCACGAACGGGCTGATATGGCCCATATGCTTTGGGAATGTCAAGGCCATGAGCAAGAAGCACCAAGAGGAAGGCAGAAGACAACATCAGGACCCTCTGAAGGCGGGCGCCTCACAGAGAGATGGCAAGCCGCCCTCCTCAGCGAGGCACCCGAAGACCAGGAGTGGGCCGTCCAGCGGGCCAGGGCTATTGCCGAGGATCTCGAGAGATATTTCTCCGGCGATGGACCCCTGGCAGCCTATCCCCGGGCACCAACAGCCATAACCGTTGGACATATAAAGTTTATTCCTATCCTATCCTATAATATGGCATCCAAATAGCGTTGAACATTCAAAGCGGCTTGAATCTGTGCAGAACAAGGCAGCCAGGTTCATTTCATCGTCATATTCATCTTGTCAAAGTGTAACGGTATTGAAGCGAAGACTTCATCTCTATAATATTGACACACGACGCAGGATATCTCGTTTGTCCTTTTTTGACTCCATGTATCACCGCAATACAGTTTTTGCAACTGCGAATATTCTTCCGGCGCATCATATCTCTTCACGCAGAGATCATCGTCTTAAAGTTGAACCAATTTTCGCCAGAACATTGAAATATCGGAACTCGCCATTCCTATTGTCAGTAAAGGAGCTATGGAACGATCTGCCAGAACAAATAGTTACCCTTACTGATATATAATCCTTTAAGACAGAATTGTTTTTGGTGTTTTGCTGTTTTCATTTGTATTTGCAACTTCGTTGTACATTATGATTGTATAAAAATCCCCCCCCCCCAATATATTGTCACGTAGTAGTGACGGTAGAGAAAACAGTCGCAAAACTGTGTATGACGAAACTGGTTGTTTATTGGGCGAACCTGTGCCCACAAAAGCAAGCTACACTCAAAGCACAACGATAGCGGCGAACACAGTCGGCGATCGTCGAAAATCTGATCAGCGGCGAGACGCGTCGGCTTTTATACCTGAGTCATCGAAGGTTCCAGATTAATCACTGATGCCCGCGTGTCTTCCAGAAAGTTCTAGACAATTTGCGTCGGTCATGCAATCAGATAACATAAGCGTCGGTGATAACAGGCAACGAAAAGAAGCATCGATAACGTTCTAGAAACTTCCGATACAGGCGCATCCTGCGCCGAGTGATAACGTTTAACATTTGTTAGCCGGTGGAAAGCGGCCACCGGTGAAAGATAAACATGTATACGTGTCAATACCCTCCCCTTAAAAAGCATCGTCCCGATGCTACAAACAACGCGAAAGCGAAAACAAAACGACGGGTAATAAAGAAAGAAAATAACGAAAGTCAACAAAGTACCTATAAGCTCATCAGCGGGCGTAGAAAGGCTTAAGACGCACCATATGGATGACTTCAGGTCGTGCCCGGCGCCGCTGTGATTGCGAAATGCCGTCTGGCACGACCTCATAGTCCAGTGCGGCCAATACGTCGGATTATCTTATATGGTCCGAAATAGCGACGCAACAGTTTCTCGCTAAGTCCTCGTCGGCGTATCGGAGTCCAGACCCAAACACGGTCGCCGGGCTGGTACTCGACGTAGCGTCGTCGTAGATTGTAGTGTCGGCTGTCAGTCCTCTGCTGGTTCTTGATGCGCAGGCGGGCGAGCTGTCGACCTTCTTCGGCACGCTGCAAATAAGTGGCAACGTCGAGATTTTCTTCGTCAGCGACGTCTGGTAGCATGGCGTCAAGCGTCGTTGCCGGGTTCCTTCCGTAGACCAGGTTGAACGGCGCCATGTGCGTCGTTTCTTGCACGGCCGTGTTGTATGCGAAGGTCACGTACGGAAGGATGGCATCCCACGTCTTGTGTTCGACGTCGACGTACATTGCCAGCATGTCGGCGATGGTCTTATTTAGGCGCTCGGTGAGGCCATTCGTCTGCGTGTGGTAGGCGGTGGTGCGGCGATGGCTTGTCTGGCTGTATCGCAGGATGGCTTGAGTTAGTTCTGCCGTAAAGGCCGTGCCTCTGTCGGTGATGAGGACTTCTGGGGCACCGTGACGCAGGAGGATGTTCTCAACGAAGAATCGGGCTACCTCGGCGGCACTGCCTTTGGGCAAGGCTTTTGTTTCGGCGTAGCGGGTGAGGTAGTCCGTAGCGACGACGATCCATTTATTCCCGGACGTCGACGTCGGAAAAGGCCCCAGTAAGTCGATCCCGATCTGCTGGAACGGTCGGCGAGGTGGCTCGATTGGCTATAGAAGTCCGGCTCGCCTTGTCGGCGGTGTTTTGCGTCGCTGACAGTCTCGGCATGTCCTTACGTAATGGGCGACGTCGACAGAGAGGCGAGGCCAGTAGTATTTTTCTTGTATCCTCGCGAGCGTGCGGGAAAAACCGAGGTGTCCAGCCGTTGGGTCGTCATGGAGAGCTTGCAGAACCTCTGGACGCAATGCTGAGGGTACCACGAGGAGGTAGTTGGCTCGGAGAGGCGAGAAGTTCTTCTTTAGGAGAATGTCGTTTTGCAGTAAAACGACGCCAATCCTCGCCTGAACACCTTCGGCACAATGACGGTCTTGCCTTCCAGGTAGTCTACAAGGCTCCTTAGTTCCGGGTCGGCTCGCTGTTGTTCGGCGAATTCGTCGGCACTGATGGGTCCCAAGAAAGTGTCGTCATCCTGGTCGTCTTGTGGCGGCGGTTCGACGGGGGCGCGAGACAAGCAGTCGGCGTCAGAGTGCTTTCGCCCGGACTTGTAAACGACGGTGATGTCGAATTCTTGAAGTCTCAGACTCCATCGTGCGAGGCGACCTGAAGGATCCTTCAAGTTAGCTAGCCAACACAAGGCGTGGTGGTCGCTCACAACTTTAAAGGGCCTGCCATAGAGGTAGGGGCAAAACTTTGATGTAGCCCAGATGATGGCGAGGCACTCCTTTTCTGTTGTGGAATAATTTGCTTCCGCCTTCGATAGCGACCGGCTAGCGTAACTTACAACCCTTTCTAGTCCATCAGTCCTCTGCACAAGCACGGCGCCGAGTCCTACGCTGCTTGCGTCGGTGGGGTCTTCGGTATCGGCGTTTTCGTCGAAATGCGCAAGTATTGGCGGCGATTGCAGGCGTCGCTTCAGTTCTTCAAATGCTTCGAGTTGCGGCGTGTCCCACTTGAACTCGACGTCGGCCTTCGTGAGATACGTCAGTGGCTCTGCGATCCGTGAAAAATCCTTGACGAAGCGCCTGTAATAGGCGCACAGTCCAAGAAATCTACGCACTGCCTTCTTGTCAGCGGGCGGAGGAAAGTTGGAGATGGCTGCAGTTTTCTGAGGGTCGGGGAGCACTCCAGACTTGTTGATGACGTGGCCCAAGAACAAGAGCTCGTCATATGCGAAGCGGCATTTTTCTGGCTTTAACGTGAGTCCGGAGGTTTTGATTGCTTGAAGAACTGTTTCAAGGCGCCGGAGGTGTTCTTCGAAGCTTGAGGCAAACACAATGACGTCGTCCAAATAGACAAGGCAAGTCTGCCACTTCAAGCCTGCCAGTACTGTATCCATGACGCGTTGGAAAGTCGCAGGTGCCGAGCAAAGACCAAATGGCATGACCTTGAACTCGAACAGTCCGTCTGGTGTTATAAACGCAGTCTTCTCCCGGTCCCTCTCGTCGACTTCAATTTGACAGTAGCCGGTTGTGAGGTCCATCGACGAAAAATACTTTGCGTTGTAGAGTCGATCCAAGGCGTCGTCAATCCGTGGGAGGGGGTATACGTCCTTCTTCGTGATCTTGTTGAGGTGACGATAATCGACGCAGAAACGTAGGGTTCCATCCTTCTTCTTCACTAACACCACGGGGGATGCCCACGGACTCTTGGACGGCTGGATGATGTCGTCGCGTAGCATTTCGTCGACTTGGTGCCTTATGGCTTCACGTTCGCGCGCCGAAACTCGGTACGGGCTCTGACGGAGTGGGCGGACATTTTCGTCGGTGATGATGCGGTGCTTGGCGACAGGGGTTTGTCGAACTTTTGACGACGACGAGAAGCAGTCCTTGTATTGCAGGAGCAGAGCTTTTAGTTGTTGTTTCTTATGCCCGGGAAGGTTTTGATTGACGTCGAAAGTTGGCTCAGGTATTATAGTCGTCGTTGCAGGTGCACTGGAATCCGTGAAGGCGAGAGCACTGCTGGCTTGTACTATTTCGTCGATGTAGGCGACCGTGGTGCCTTTGTTAATGTGCTTGTATTCAGGGCTGAAGTTCGTGAGCATCACCCTTGCTTTCCCTGCACGTAGCTCAGCTATGCCTCTAGCGACGCAAATTTCACGGTCGAGCAGTAGGTGATGATCGCCCTCGATGATGCCCTCCATGTCTGCAGGCACTTCGGTGCCGACGGAAATCATTACGCTGGTGCGAGGCGGAACGGTGACTTGTTCTTCAAGCACATTCAAGGCATGGTAACTTATGCTTGTATCCGGTGGTAGCACGTTGTGCGTTGAAAGCGTTATCGACTTGGATCTTAAGTCGATGACTGCACCGTATTGGTTTAGAAAGTCCATGCCTAGGATGACATCCCTGGAGCAGTGCTGCAGGATTACGAAGCTCGCCGGGTAAGTGCGGTTGTTTAAAGTGACTCGCGCTGTGCATATTCCAGTCGGCGTTATTAGGTGACCTCCCGCTGTCCGTATATCGGGTCCTTGCCAGGCCGTCTTCACCTTCTTTAACTTGGCGGCGAACGTGCCACTGAAAACTGAATAGTCGGCGCCAGTGTCGACGAGAGCGGTGACGTTATGGCCATCGATGAGCACGTCTAGATCGGTAGACCGGCGTCTGGCGTTGCGGTTAATTCGTGGCGTCGGATCACGGCTGCGTCGGCTTGCTCTGCTGCTGCTACGTCGCGTCGGAAGGTCTTCTTTCGGCGGCGAAGTGCTGTCAAGGCTGTTGCTAGGCGGCGTGCTGATATCTCGTCGTGATGAATAGCGAATCGTCGTCGTCGGCGGCGTCGGAGGATCTTCGGCATTGCGTCGTACAGCAACCGCACCTCCATCGGTTGCTGCCTTTAGTTCCCCGGGTAAGGGCTGGGAGATCGGCCCCGGGTGGGACCGTTGTACTGACGGCGATGCGGCGAGATGTAGCGGCCTAGTGACGGCGAGCGTGAGGATCGTCGTGGTTGCCACTGGGCTCCGGCGAGGTAGTCGGCGATGTCGCGCGGTCGTTCACCTCGATCGGGACGCGGCGCGTTGACGGGGAACCCTCGTAGGCCCATCTCGCGGTATGGGCACCGGCGGTAGACATGGCCGGCTTCCCCGCAGTGATAGCAGAGCGGGCGGTGGTCGGGGGCGCGCCAAATGTCCGTCTTCCTCTGGTAGCTGTGCTGAGCGACGGGCGGGCGGGCGTGCTGGCGGCGGCGGCGGTGGACGACGGAACTGCGGCGTTACGGGGCCCTGGCGCGAGCGCGGAGGGGGGCCTTGACGACGGGCGACGGCGGCGTAGGTCAGCGCTTCCGGCTGGGGATGCGGCGATTGTGGCTGCACATCGGGAACTCCAAGTGAGCGCTGAACTTCGTCTTTGACGACGTCGGCGATAGATGCCACGTGAGGCTGCGACCTGGGAAAGAGCTTATGCAGCTCCTCGCGAACGACCGCTCTAATGGTCTCGCGCAGGTCGTCGGCGCCTAGCGCTTGAGCGTCGGCGTAGTTGGTCAGTGCACGGCGGTTGTATTGCCTGACGCGCATTTCAAGCGTCTTCTCGATCGTTGTAGCCTCGGAAAGAAATTCGGCGACAGTCTTGGGCGGGTTGCGCATCAATCCGGCGAATAGTTGGTCTTTGACACCACGCATCAAGAACCGAACTTTCTTTTCTTCAGACATGTCGGGGTCGGCGTGGCGGAAGAGGCGAGTCATCTCCTCCGTGAAGATCGCGATGTTCTCGTTCGGCAATTGCACTCTGGTTTCTAAGAGAACCTCTGCCCTCTCCTTTCGTACGACACTCGTGAAGGTCCTCACGAAGTTTTCACGAAAAAGGTCCCACGTAACCAGGGTGGTCTCTCTGTTCTCAAACCAGGTCCGAGCAGCGTCATCTAACGAAAAATAGACATGGCGCAACTTGTCGTCGCTCCATTTGTTGAACGTCGCGGTCCGCTCGTATGTCTCCAGCCAGGTTTCAGGGTCTTCAGCCGATGATCCACGGAAGGTCGGTGGCTCCCGAGGTTGCTGCAGCAGGATGGGGGACGCTGGTGCTGCCATTTTGGTCGTTGACTTGGCCTTGATTGCAGTGGTCTTTTCGGGAAGAAGTCCGAACTCCGGCACAAGTCCTTGCTGCCTACGGCTAACTCGCTGGTCCTTGGCGACGTTGGTCTCGTCCTCCGGTTTCGGGCTTGGGTCGCGGCTTTGCGGGGGCGTTCGCTGCATGAACGCACTAGCACCTCCACCAGATGTCACGTAGTAGTGACGGTAGAGAAAACAGTCGCAAAACTGTCTATGACGAAACTGGTTGTTTATTGGGCGAACCTGTGCCCACAAAGCAAGCTACACTCAAAGCACAACGATAGCGGCGAACACAGTCGGCGATCGTCGAAAATCTGATCAGCGTCGAGACGCGTCGGCTTTTATACCTGAGTCATCGAAGGTTCCAGATTAATCACTGATGCCCGCGTGTCTTCCAGAAAGTTCTAGACAATTTGCGTCGGTCATGCAATCAGATAACATAAGCGTCGGTGAAAACAGGCAACGAAAAGAAGCATCGATAACGTTCTAGAAACTTCCTATACAGGCGCATCCTGCGCCGAGTGATAACGTTTAACATTTGGTAGCCGGTGGAAAGCGGCCACCGGTGAAAGATAAACATGTATACGTGTCAATATTGCCCTGTGGGCCTCTAGGGTATTGAAATAAATAAATAAATATGCTTGAGCTCGGGTACGTCCGTCCGTCCATCTGGTCCCTGGTCATCACCACTACACATGGTGCCAAGGCCATCAGGTGACTGAAGACTGCGTGGTGACTACCGCACTCTTAACAAAGTTATGGTACCAAACCGCTATCCGATACTACACATCCAGGACTTTACCGCATTGCTACATGGTTCAACCGTATTCAGCAAATAGACTTAGTCAAGGCGTACCACCAAATACCTGTCGAGCCTTCCGACGTACCGGAGATTGCCATTATAACACCGCTTGAAGTTTATGAATACCTACATCTGCCAATCGGTCTACGAAGCGCCGCACAAATGTTTCAACAGATGATTGACCAGATTGTCTGCGCTTTGATCAGCTGTATCGCATACATCGACGATATCCTCGTCTTCATCACGTCAGAAGAATATAACGAGCAAAAGAAACACCTGCGTGTGGTATTTTCGCAACTCAGAAAGTATAGGCTAGTCGTAAACAAACCGAAGATCCAGTTTGGTAATTCGGCAATATACTTCCTTGGTCATCGCGTGGATTGCAGTGGTATCTTTCGTCCTGTTGCACGTGTGGAAGCTATAACACAGTTTCCATGAACAAAGACCATGAAGAAACTGCGTGAATTTTTTTACCTTGCCAATTGTTACCGGCGGTTTATTCCTCATTCTGCTGCCATCTAGCAACCACTGCACACTCATGTGTGGTCAAACGAAACCGAACGCGTTCATGTCCTGGACAGACGGTGCCGAGACAACTTTCAGCTCCATCAAGGAAGCTCTCGCCAACGTGACACTCCTCCGCCGGTTGCTGCCAGTTGCTGTTGTTGCAGTTGGAAAGTTGCCACCTCCTT
This sequence comes from Dermacentor silvarum, assembly GCF_013339745.2. Taxonomy (NCBI): domain Eukaryota; kingdom Metazoa; phylum Arthropoda; class Arachnida; order Ixodida; family Ixodidae; genus Dermacentor; species Dermacentor silvarum. The sequence continues at coordinate 166,583,565 of NC_051162.1, read as the reverse complement.
AGTGAGAGCTGCGATTAGCCGCTGAAGAAGAGCGTTCTGTTTTCGTAGCTCGGAGAGATCTGAAGAAGGGGGAGGGGGTATGGAGAGGCTGAGAACAGTAATCCCTGTCCAGCTGCTCACCTGAGGTCTGGGGACGTGATCCAGGCTTGGGTTGGGAAGCCACTTGCGGGCCCGGTGACGGGGGTACAGGTGGCTTCGGGGTCGATGGTGGTGCAGGTTTCCAATATTTCTCTGTGCATCCTCGAGTGCCTGTTTCATGCGAGCCGGAGCGGAGGAGGCGCGTCCGGTTAAATTCGTGATGAGCTAGGCCTTCCGTCGATAGTGTGTGGCAGCCGATTGCGTTCTTCTCGAGGAAGCTCTCGCAATCAGAGCACCGTTACATCACTTTCAATCACATACCTACTTGGCTGTGAAACATTTGCGCCAGTTCTTCGAAGGTAGGGAATTCTACATTCTCAACCGAGGGAACGAGGAGGCTGATTCGGTAGCCCGAGGTCTCACTTACCGATCGACCCACGGAGCCTCCCAAGTCACCGAAACTATAAACAAAAGAGAGGATATGCGCGCCTACCAGGAAATCACAGTACACTACAGACCAAATCGACAAATTTACCCGTGAGCGGACAGAACGCTGTGTAAGAAAGCTGAGGTTATGTGGAGGAAATTACAGACGGGGGTTTTTCCAAACCCCCTACTCTATAGAAAGTGGCATACAGGAGTATTCAGGTCAAACTGCAAATTCTGTGATGAGGCAGCAAATCTGGTTTACATGGTGTGGACTTGTCCACCTAACATGATAGCTCGCGCACTCTAGAATCCTGGGAGGCTTTGCTCCGCAGCCCAGACCCCAACGTCCAGCAGGACGTCATTGGTCAAGCCCTCGCTGCTGCTGTGCCTTAAGGTATTCCGGCCGACGGCTAGGGGTGATGGGGGAGAAGGGTTTCTTTACTGACGTTTATTGACTGGTGTTTTTATTGAAGTTGTTCTCCTCCTCCTCACCGACCACAAGCTACTCACGTACGCTTCGACCACTATCAACTCTGCCCACACGGGAGATCCGCCAGTTTGCTTATATCTTGGAATGCACGAACGACATCCGACATTTAAGTGGAAAAGACAACTCCATTGCTGGCGGACTATCCCGAATAGAGGTCAACGCAACTGTCGATGAGCGCCACAGCTCAACGATACGACAACGAATTTCAGGCTCTGTGACTTAAGGACAATTCACCGAACTCAAAGACGTGTAACTTCCAAGCTGTGCTATGCCATTGGTTTGTGACATCTCTACCGGTTGCCTTCGCTTCTATGTTCTACCATAATTTCGCCGCAGCGTCTTCGATGCCTTGCATTCCTTGTTGCAGGGCAACGCCACACAGTGAGTCCGCTCGGTACCATCACACCTCCTGACTCCCGCTTCAGTAACGTGCACCTTGACCTAGACGGCCCTTTGCCCTCATCCAAGATGCAGCCGGTATATATTGACATACACAGACCGGTTCACGCGATGCGTGAGGCACTACCACTCACTGATATCCCGGCAGAGTCAGTCGCCCGCGGCTTCATCATCATGTGGATAAGCCGCTACGGAGTTGCCACGACGGTTACAACAGATCGAGGTCAATTCGACTCTACGCTTTTCTATACCTTATCCCGATAGCTTGACATCAGCCAAGGACATACATTACCACAGAGCTCCTGTGGTGCCAGTCAAGACGACGGCCTACCGCCCTCTGTCTTACAGCACGGTTGAGAGACTCCACCGTCAGCTCAATGTCTCGGATCAATGGTGTCTCGACCATTGATCCCCTGGACGGAACTTCTCCCACTCATTCTTATTATCCTTTGCAGCGCGATACGGACTGACGCGTCTTGCTCGCCAGCTGAGCTCGTTTTTGGCCCTTTCTTAAGGCTTCCTGAACAATCTTTCGGCTCTTCGCCGGTACCAACGTTCGACATTGATGATTATGTCAGTGTCCCAAAATTTGCCATGGAATACGCGTCTCCCACTTAATCCCGCCAGCATTCATGGTCATTTTTTCAGTCGTGCTTGTACACACGTATTCTTTCAGTCGTGATTGCACACACGTATTCCTGCAACACGGTGCAGTCCGACCACCTCGACAACCACATTACCACGGGCCCTTCAATGTCATCAAGCGCTGCCCCAAGCACTTCATCGTGCTGCTGAAAGGACGCGACGTCAGCGTCTCCATGGATCGCATTAAGTCGGCGTTCCTCTACACCGACAGCATCCTCGCCGACGACAAGCGTACTACGAATAACAGGCACGTCCACTTCACATTTGCGGGACATACCAATGGCTCTTGTCGCTCCTTGACATCCTGACTCTCTCAGTAGGGGGGGGGGGGGCCTCTATGGCGAGCGGTCAGCGTTTTGGCGAAGACGACGAAGTGCGCCTCCGCAGATCCAAGCGCTCGAGCCAAAGTATAAGATTACCACATCCGGGCAAGATCGAAGGGTACCGTGTATTTTGCGTTCGAGCGACAATAAAATAAATTAACTACTCACTGTGCGTTAATTAACTTAGCCTTCCTTAACACCAAAGGTCGTGGGTTCGACTCCCACCAAAGGGCTTGGATTCGACTGCGTAATAAACTGACTTACCTGTGCCTTAATTACCTTCCCCCTAATTAGCACCGAAGGTGGTGGGTTCGCTCCCACCAAAGGTCGAGGGTTCGTAGCCTTTCTGTTCCTTTCGTGTCGCCGACGCCTTTTCTGCTCAAGGTCGACTGACTGATGGGGGAAATAGGAAGTGTAGTTTTCTGACCCTCTACACGGATGAGTGTCTTCCGGCATTTCTGTGTGCTTGTACGGTAGGCGCGCGGAACCACTTCTGCGCTAGCCGACGGTCACTTCGTGTCGCAGCCTTGCTCTGGTGCGAGAAACGAGCGATCTGCTGAAAGCCCAGTGTGAAATTCAGGCGGACACCAATCTCTGCTCGGAAATGTGAGCGCAAGCACGTAGTGAGCCGCGCGAATTCAGTCCACAGGAAAGAGAAGTAGCAACGAGCGATATGTTGAAAACCCAGTGCGAAAAGCAGGCGCACACCACTCTGTGTTCGTAAATGTGAGCACAAACATAAAGCGAACCGCGCCACCCCAATCCAGGGGACAGAGGAGGGCGGGGAGCGTTCCCTTGTGGTACCTCGCGAAACGTAATAAATTACAAATCAGTCTAATACATCTCATCAATTACAAATTAGTCGGTGTACATCTTGAAAACAATAAAATGCTTATAAACCGCAATAAAGTGGCTGATAATATTCTACTAAATGCATTTTTATAACTTGCTTGATCATGTGATGCACTCTGTGGAACGACGACAAGTGAAAGAAGGCACCGAGTTGGTCGACCGCCCGCCAGACAACGCCCAAGGGATGATAGCTACCAAGAGTGAATCAAGATAAACCAATTAAACTGGAGGCGTGCTGACGGACAAACTTTGCCTTGGTACCATTATTTCTTTTATTGTGAGGCGTAGCCAGAGCTCGTGAAGACACCGAGTTTCACCAAACTCAGTGCATCTTGCATAGCACCCATAGTCTGTGAAACTGCGCGCGCCTAAAACCGGAACCGGAAGTGCGTCTTTACTAAAAAATTAAATTTAAAATATTGGGCCCAACCTTTAGGTAGTGTACACGAAAAATTTGAGTCGATCACGAAGGCAATGCGGCCTAAAAATGAAGTAAGTAGAAATTATGTAAATGGCTCTATGTAAGAGCTAGATGATACTAAACGTGGCCCAGGTGAAGCGCTGGCTACTCAACAGCTTTATATATCGAATAAAGAAACAACCAGGCTTTTTCGGCAAGCATATATTCCTTGCCGAATTACAAACATGAAAACACATGACACAAACGACATGGTGCACTAATGCACCCCATGAGACCTTGTCTTTCTCTGATTTCAGAGGCTTTTGAGTACACTTTTGGTCAGACATGACCTTTCTGACTGATACGTCATGGATATCATTGTGACTTTTGTCTCATCTCCTGTGCTCATTACCACATCGCTACCCCCAAACCATTAGAACCATGCAATCGCAAATTGTTTTCTCATAGTTGAGTGCAGATTATATTCTGCTCTAGATGCCCTATAACGCTGTCCCCGTTAAACCGTCTCGTTTTATAGAAATTATAGCTTAGCTTTTACTGCCTCCAACCGCGTACCTTTGCCTCAAGTTGGCGCCAACTAATTCAGGAATTCATATACTTCTAGATCATGTTTGATTACCCTTTTTATCTATGACATATTAACGTGAGTGTGGCAGCTATTTTTGAGTAAATTATAAAGCCGTTTTAAATTTCGGAGCCTCAAAGCTTGCTTTCCGTCTTAATATTTCGCACCAAAATATTTTTAATGATAAAACGATAGGCACTTGTGCAAATAAAATACTGGTCGCTTTGACCACATAGGCCCTAGATTTGCTCAACTAGTGTCACTTCACGTCGGCGCCTCTCAGCGACAGCTGGTCACGTCTGTCTTACTGCAGTCGTTAACGCATAAGAATTTAACTTCATTCAGCCATTCTCAACTCTAAAGAATTTTGCAAAACAATGCGGTGAAATCGGCTGAAAAATTATTTGGCATGTTCAAAGATAACAAGGTCGGATTTATTCGCTTCCACCATTTCTTTGTTATTGAAAAATTGGTATAGTTACATGCATTTTGGAGATTACAGAATTCGGGCAATAAAAACCACGTTTTGCGGCATGTTTCTTTTCATATAGACCGAGAAGGTTTAGGCCGCTAAACGAGAAAAATACGACAAGGCTAATACGCAGGGGCCATGGGTTGCATAAAAGTGCAATATATTTCGCTCTTTTTCTTCAAACCACTTCTACCCGTGGCCGTATTTATATGTGGCTTAGCTTGTTTTTTTCCACGATGGTTAGAGGCTAAGGACACATAACATCACAGGCTTGCCACAACCACCTGGTTTGTGGTAGGCAATGGTAGGCAGCTCGCTGCATGATGCCATCGCCGGGTGTAGATCTATGCCGCCAATAAGTAAAGGAGCAACAGTGACTCATTCCTCGTGATGCTGTTCGCATTTAGCAATTAGAATCCTGCTGCTTCTAAATTCTTAGAAATATCAAATCAGCAATTATTATTATTAGCTCATTAGCAATTGGTAAAGGATGACTCAAATAAACATGTAATAAATTGACTTCTTTGTTGCATAGAGCCAGCGCGGCAAGGAGGCAATGGCAATACACGCGCACAAGGGCCTCAATTTCCAGTCGTTTTCGGTATCTTTGGTTTTTCTGGCTATTTATAATTGGCTCAGATTACCGCGTTAGATTAACCACGTTAGCTTAACTCTGCGTGATTGATCAATTAGAATACAAAATAAATAATTAGGTACAACCTCGGCTCCAAGACTCTTATTATTTTCAATTCACACGCACGTGTACACGAACACACACTCACACGCAGGCAGCAGAAGGAAATGAGATTCATTATGTTCTGTCAGTTTTCTAATGAAGGACACTTGTCATTCCCTGCTTGAAATGAAGTTATCTACTTTTCACAATCTCATTTGTACATCAATTCAAGTATCGTATGTCCCTGGTGGGCATGGGAAAGTATTTCGCAATATTACTGAGGGACGTCGTTATTCCTGCTCATGCACGCTTTCTGTAAAACTATCTTAGAAATGATAACACATATAGAGACATAACCTTGTCCTCCATGACTGTGGTTTATCTGCCGTGTACTGTAGATCTTGGCCTGAAAAGTTTTCCTTGTTGAAATGACGTGGCTAAAATGCACAGGCGGGCAGGCCCGAGGTTTGGATGGAGCATTCTTCGCAGCCTTATTATTTCGCCACGGTGCTCTGTGACTGCCGTCTTGTGTAGCTCACGGCAGCTGTTCTCGAAAGCACTGAGATTTTATGATCTGCACAGCGTATTTCTCTTTCTAGCAACACAATATACATTAGCTGCAATTAAAACAGTTAATTTTGTACGTGCGCCTATAGCGCCTACAAGTAACTGCGTCTATTGCTTCTTTGTAAAGCTCGGTAAAAATAAAGATGAGATTTTACCCATGTTTCAGGCGCAGCAAAAAGAACATATCTAAGGTGCAACGACATACATGACCTATGAAATCATCGTCGATAAATAATTTAAGAACATTTAGGCGGCGGATCCTAAACCTAAATTAAAATGCTAACAGGCGCAAGAGGAGCAGCATTAAAATAAAAAGACATCATCTCTGCCGTCCGCTTAACAAAATGTGCATAAACATAAGATTGTGGCTCTTTGTAAAGTATATAATGAGCACTGCAGAGCTCTTACAAACATTGTAGCTGTCCATGGAATGCTGACGTTTCACGTTCGATCAAGTAAGTAATTTCTTTAAGTTCTCGTGCTAATCTTAGGTTGCACTGTTATAATTTTCTACTCGCCATCTTTGCTACATTGGGAAAGTTTCTCCCCACCGTCCTCGGTGATTTGCACAACATAGAACCGGAAACTCTGCTCATGCATATATTTACCTCAAACGTCATCGTCAGCCAGCCAAAAAAAAAACAGTGTTCTCTATAAGCGGAGTTCCGCCCACCTAATGTACCACGCGAATGAATAGCAAGATCCACCTCCATCCCACCCTCTGAAAATGGACGCACAGCGAAGCTGTTGCGGACGTTACACGACATTAGACAAGCAGCACGGCCGTATGCGACGTACATACATCATGCGGGCACGAACGTGTGCGGAAGTGCAACATAAATCCTCGTTCTTCTAGGCCCTGCGCCAAGCGCAAGTACCTTATTGAGCTAATTGAAATTTTTCCAGTAAATTTCAGTTACCTCAACAAGCCCACAGACGGCATTGTTGACGAGCATCCGCCGCGGTGGTGCGAGGCAAGTGCTGCCGCCGGGTACCTACCGGTAAAATAGGTATAAGCGCGCTCCCGGGCTGGTGTTCGGTCATTATGGGACTTCAGTGCTTGGAAACGGGTCTTTGTCCTCAACCCGAAGGCGTCCCACCTCAATAGGTGCTTAGGGCGCCACATGGGAAATGGCCGCCATGGGAGCGGCCCGAACATCACTTTGTTTTAGATGCGAAGCAGCTTATGGCCGGGGCTATGTCCCTCCCTCCCTCCGCCGGGCGGCGTCCACTTCCGGAAGCCGGAACCGGAAGCCAGCTTCCGGCTTCCGGAGAACGCTTCCGGCGTTTTGCGCGAATGATCCCCCGGTGCTTCGGCCACTCATCATCATTCACTTCGTCCTCTCATTCTCCTCATCTCCTCTCCTCTCGGCATTCCTCCTCTCCTCTCCGACGCTCCTCTCCTCTCCGGATTGCGCAACGAATGGCAACACCTGCGGCTCCGCGCGCGATAATGCGAAGCAGCTTAGGTTAGAGGCGCGACGGAGGCACCCCAGAGGCACCGGCAACAGTCACCAACGCCGCGTTCGGTGCGAACGCGGGCAAAACGCTTAAGGCGTCGACAACAGTTCTGCGCGTTGCTGGTGCTGCTGCATGTCCTAGTTTATACAGCTAATAAAACTACCTTGAGTCGACCACATGGCCGCTTCGCATACTACTCAGGGTTCCCCTACGGGAAGATGGTGTAATATTTTTGTGCTCACGAGGGTTTCAACGGGAACAGGGTGCAAGCTCCTTTCCAAGGCGTACAAGGCCTGAAGGAAGCCGAGCACCAGGTCGGGGTACGCTTGTGCCATTTTGAACCAGTGGGTGTCCGGCTGCGGTGGGAATCGAACCCACAACCTCCGCTGCCGAGGTGGGCGCTCTACCACTAGGCCATGGGTACCTCAAGTTGACAGGTCTTGGCGACCGTCTGAAGACTTCGTGCAAAGTTTCAAATGTGCGCGAAACTGTGCTTTCTCCATTTTCTTTCTCTCTTTTGATCCCTAAAGCCCCTTCCCCGAGTGCAGGGTAGCAAACCGGACGTGCGTCTGGTTAACCTCCCTGCCTTTCCTCTCTTCTATTTCTCTCTCTCTCTATCAAAGTAAATTATGTCACCTATGTCGTAATGTACGACTTAGACACAAGCTTCAAACATAATAGCCTCAGATTGTAATTCAAATTTACGAGAAAACAAATTGCTGTTACGTGGAAACTGAAAGAGAAAAGCATTTTCCAGCTGCCGTTTGAGGTCTGCCTGAGTTGCCGCGGTCGTTAGGTGGCAGTACTGGTTTTGGACAGTGTTTGCCATATTATCGATTACAGTCGCAGCGCACGCTGCAGACAGATTCAACGGGCAGAGCGGCCACACATTGAGGAAGTATACATTGTGTGCAAACATACGTCAGGCGCAAGAGCACGTGTTTGGAAGTGCTGCATGCATCCTCATTCTTCTAGGCCCTCCGGAGAGTACAAGTGCGTCATTGAACTAAACGTACATCTCAAAATAAATTGCGTCAGAAAATTCGTAAAGCACGACTTACAAAAAGCTGCGGACATGATACCTTCAAATCGTAGATCGAATGAGAAAACGTAACTATGTTACGCGGAAATTCAAAGAAAAAGCGCTTTTCCAGCTGCTCTTCGAGGGTTGTCTGTGGCTGCGGCCGCTAGGTGTCCGTACTGCTTTTTTGTTTTAGAGTGAGCTCAGAACGACCCCATGAAAATCCCCACTAACTGGAGGTTAACAGCATCGCTATAAAATTCATTTCCCGCATTAGGTATTCTAACGCAATTTGTTCAATGAAATAATTATCTTCGGGGAACTGCTAGCTTGATGTCACCCATACTCTGGGTAGCACCAACATTTTTTAACATAATAATTTACATGTGTTTTCAGGTTGGGTATGCAACATATCTACTATATGTGATGGTTCTAGCAACCTCAAGTCATGCTGAATGCTCATTGTCAATATTAAACCACTGGTCACGGTGTCCTACCCTTCGCTCTTTATTGCAGTAGTTAAAATGCACCCTGCAATGCTTTTTTAGGAATATCACCGGTCTCATAGCGAGCATGTCTTACCTCTTCGCTTGAAACCTTTGGTAACTGTTCTCTTTAGGCTTACTGCTAATTTAGGTAAGTTCAAAATAGTTTATATGAACACGTATAGTCTGGTACTCAAGACTTCTATACGGAATGGCTTCGAAAGTTGGTAAATCTGCTGAATTCAATACATTTCGTTATCTCTAAAGACCGCATTGAAAGGATTATGATGTTCAGGAGACTCTTATAAGGGCATATTTAATCCAGTGTTCAATATCCTGCGAAGCCCGTGTATTCTTAGACTTCTTAGAAGTTTGACAGATTTTATTCGGCCTTTAAAGAATGTGGGCAGCAAGCCAATGTGTTTGTAATTTGTTTTTATCCTTCGACTTCTCCAGCTATTACTACGTATAATCGTTCCCACTCCAAATACTGAAAGCCGGTCTTCACACACTGTTAGGCTGCCAGACACTCTGGCACGGTACCGCTGAGCTCACGCCAGCACTCCGCCGAGGGTAAACTTACAAATAGTGAGGATGTGGTAAGGAACAGATGGCGGCAAAGATAGCGGTGCCAGCTCGAACACTTATGCTTGTTTCTGTCGCCCCCATGATGTGTGGATAAAACTACACGTGATAAGAAGCGCACTTGCAGAATTTCGCCATGCTTCTTATTCTTCGAAAATAGCGTCGTAACAGTTTCTCGATAAGTCCTCGTCAGCGTCATCATAATCAGCCTATTTTCATGTTTAATGTCTACTGCAGGACGACGGCCTCTCCATGTGACTTCCAGTTACCTCTGGCTTGCGCTAGCTGACTCCCATTTCTACCTGCAAATTTCCCAATTTCATCCCCCCACCTAGTTTCTGCCGTCCTCGGCTCCTCTTAGAGCCAATTCTGTTACACTAATAGCCCATCGGATATCTACGCTATGCATTACATGGCCTGCACCGCTCCATTTTTTTCTCGTAATGTAAATTAGAATATTGATTATCCCCATTTGCTATCTGATCCACACCGCTGTCTTCTTGTCTCTTAACGTAAGGCCTAACATTTTTCGTTCCAATGCTCTTTGTGCGGTGCTTAGCTTGTTCTCGAGCTTCTTTGTTAACCTCCAAGTCTATGCCCCATATGCTTGCACTGGTAGAATGCCATGATTGTACAATTTTCTTGTCAACGACAGTGGTCAGCTCCCAGTCAGGATTTCGCAATGCCTGCCCTATGCACTCCAACCCCAATTTTATTCTTTTGTAAACGTCCTTGTCATGATCACGGTCCCCTGTGAGTAATTGACCTAGATAAACGTACTGCTTTACAGACTCTAGAGGCTGACTGGTGATTCTGAATTCTTGTTCCCTTGTCAGGCTATTGAACATTATCTTTGTCTTCTGCCTAATAATGTTCAACCCCACTCTTATATTTTCTTGGTTAATGTCCTGGTCAGCGTATGAGAGTCAAGACCCAAACACGGTCACCGGGCTGGTACTCAAGGTAGTGTCTTCAAAGATTGTAATGCCCGCTGTCGGTCCTCTGGTGGTTCTTGATGCGCAGGAAGTCGAGCTGTCGGTCTTCTTCGGTGAGCTGGAGACAGGTGGCGACGTCAAGATTTTCTTCGTCGATAACGTGCGGCAGCAAGGCGTTGAGAGTCGTAGCGTTACTGCCGTAAACGAGGTTGGACGACATGATTTTATTGCGATATTAATTATATGGACACTGCAAGCGGATTTCTGCCGTCACCGCCGTGAGGTTCCGTATAAAATCAAAGGGCGATCAAATCGTCGCGCCCGCCGTATGTGTGAGCGAAAGCGTGCAGGGGACGCGCGCTTTCACGAAGAGCGAATGCACGGCGGAGAGCAAACGCCACTTCTTCCGTCGCGCGAAAACCATGGGGGTATAGGAGAGAGGGAGGGGGGCGGCGACGCTGTGCTACGGCACCAAATGCGTATCTTGCAACCGGGCGCAAGGGGCACTGGTGACTCAATTTCCCACGCGAAACGAGGAAAGCGGGAAGACAGCACGGGAGGAAGGGGGGGGGGGCATCTTCTACTCTGCCAAAGGCGCACTTGTACTTTGTGTCGGTGGGTGGTATCGCGCATGGTATCTTGAAAGCGATCACAAGACGGCTCTGACCTTGGTGTGCACTGTGCTTTCGCCGCTCAGTTTCTGTTGAAGCGATAGACCGCACGAATATTCGCTCGCTGCGGCGGCCGCGCTCGTGTACGCCAGCGTTTTGACAGTGGTTGTCTGCGGTCATCGAGTGTGCTTTTTTTTCAAGTTTGCTTGTGCGCGCTCACACCACGCTTGTTAGTTAAGTTAGTAGGCGAATGTGTTCAAGTTTATGGAGCCGATAAATCTACTATACCTACTCCGTATAGCTTTATGCTAATTTGCTATCGCAATTGATGCTTCGCCTTTCGGGCGAAACTGCGACAATTGTTTGTTGTTTCTTGCACCACCGTGTTGTAAGCGAAGGTTACGTGCAGCAGAATGGTATCCCACGTCTTGTACTCGACGTCGACCTACATTGCAAGCATGTGGGCGAGGTTCTTGTTCGGCCGCTTCCGTAAGACAGTTCGTCTGCGGGTGGTAGGCGGTTCTCCTCCTGTGGCTTGTCTGGTTGTATTGCAAAACGGTTTGGTGTGCTGTGCAATGAAGGCCTTCCCTCTGTCGGTGATGAGGACATCTGGGCGCCATGTCGCAACGGGATGTTCTGGACGGATAATGTTGCAACTTCCGCTGCACTACTGCTGTGCAGGACTTTCTTTTAGGCGTGGCCAGTAAGGTAGACGGTGGCCACGACGATCCAATTGTTTCCAGGTGTTAACGTCGAAAGGAGCCTAAACAAATCCATCCCGATCTGCAGAATTGGTCGGAAAGGAGGCCCGATTGGCTATGGTAGTCCCACCAGCGTTTTCGGTGGGGTCTTGCGTCGCTGGAGTCTCGACATATCTTGACTTAACGGGTGACGTCAGCGGTCAGGTGCGGTCAATAGTACTTATCTTGTATTCTTGCGAGCGTACGGGGAAACCCGAGGTGGCCGCCTGTCTTTTCATCGTGCAGGGCGTGCAGGACGTCTGACCGGAGTGCTGCGGGCACAGCGAGAAGGTAATCCGGCCTAAATACCGTGACGATAAAGTCGGTCTTGCCTTGCAGGTATTCAGCAAGGCTTCTTAGCTCCTGGTCCACTCGCTGATGCTCGGCAATGCCGTGTGCACTTATTGTTCATGAAAAGGCGTCCTAGTCTTAATTCTTGGGGCGGCAGGTGCAGGGTACAGCGAGACAGGCAGAGTGTTTTCGTCCGGACTTGTACATTATGGTGATGTCATATTCTTGCAGTCTGAGACTCCACCGCACCAGGCGTCTTGAAGGGTCCGTTACATTCTTTAGCCAACCCGATTCGCGATGGTCACTAACAACTACAAACGATCTGCCATATATGTAAGGGGGGAATTTTGCTGTGGCCCAAATGATGGCGAGGCATTCCTTTTTGGTCGTACAATAACTGTCTTCCGCTTTCGACAGCGACTGGCTGGCGTCAGCTATCACCCGTTCCAGTCCGTCTTTACTCTGGACTAGGACGGCCCCGAGCCCTAGGCTATTGGGGTCAGCGTGGATTTCTGTATGGGCGTCCTCGTATAAGTGCGCAAGTACCGGTGGCGACTGCATGGATCGTTTCAGTTCTTGAAATACCCATCCGCCTACGGCGTTTCTTACTTGAACTCGACATCGCATTAAGTTTGATGTGTCAGCGGCTAAACGATGCGTGAAAAGTTCGTGACAAAACAGCTGTAGTAGGCACACATGAGAACGAATCTGCGCACTGCCTTCTTGTCGATGGGCTGCTGGAACTTTGCGATGACAGCTCTCTTCTATGGGTCCAGGCGGACTGTAGATTTGCTGATGACGTGGCCCAGGAACAGAAGCTCATATTTAGCAAAGCGGCACTTTTCCAGCTTCAGAGTGAGCCATGATGACTTGACGGCCTCTAGTACTGTCTAAAGGGGCCTAAGGCGATCGTCGAAAATTCCAGCGAAGGCGACAACGTCATCTATGTAAACAAGACAGGTCTGCCGCTGCAATGCAGCTAACACCGTGTCCATCACGTGCTGGAACGTTGCAGGCGCCGAGCACACTCTAATGGCATGACCTTAAACTCATAGAGGCCGTCTGGCGTTATGAAGGTGGTTTTTCACGTTCCCTCTCGTAGACTTCTATTTGCCAGTAGCCAGTCTTGAGATCTAGCGATTAGAAGTATTTAGCGTTGCAGATCCGATCCAGTGCGATGTTTATCCCTGGGAGGGGTTAGAGGTCCTACTCCGTCGACGCAGCGACTCTTTCGAGTAAGCCGCAGAAACATAGGGCTGCGTGTTTTTTATTCACGAAGAATACAAGAGATTCCCACGGACTTTTGTATGGATGCACGGTGTCGTAGGGCAGCATTTGGTCGATTTGTTGCCGTGAGCGTCACGTTCACGTGCCGAAACATGGTAAGGGCTCTGGCGGAGTGGTCGAGCGCACTCTTCGGTTATTATTCAATGCTTCGCAACTACTGTTTGTCGAGTCCACAATGACGTCGAAAAGCAGTTTTTCTATCAGCGCAGAAGACTTCTGAGCTGTTGCTTCTGACTCACGGGGAGACTTGGATTTATGTAGAAATCTGGCTCGGGAACTATAGTCGGGCTTTTCTAAACTATCACGCATGCATTGGGCTTTGAATTCGTTGGTGATCGGTTAATTTTTTTGTTCTTTCTTTAGCCGAGTGCCTCTGCCTGATATTGAACCTTCGCACATTGACTCTTTTTTTCACTTTGCTTGCGTTGGGAAACAAACCATAGCAACCGCAAGTTTTCTGTGCGTGCATGCGAGTTAACATTGAAGCCGGAAAAAGTGGAGTTGCAAGGCAGACGACGATTGGGTGTGGCTCGAACAATGTGTCATTTCTCCGGTCCCCTAAATGTTCTACAGTGACGGTTCGTGAAATGATTCTCAGTGTGTGGACATGGTGGGCCATATAGAAGAAATTGGCCCGCAACGCGCGGCATTTCACTGCTCGCTTTGTGTCACGCTATTAGTATATATTGTGGTAACCGAGAGCACAACACAGCGTAATCTGTCTGTCGTCAACAGAACTATGGGCCGATCCTGGCGTCAGTGCAGAAAGGGCCCAAGCGCAATGGCAGATACCCCTGTGAACTAACGAAGGTGAGCCTGACTAATTCCCCTGTTACACGGGCACTTTACCGGCCGTTAGAGAAAATGGCGGTTGGCCTTAACGGCCATTAGGTGGAGTTACACTGGCAACGCGAGCACCGTTGTAACCCCAACGAAGCTCGCCGGTGTCCGTTCGCCGTTTCTGTCCGTTCCGCCGTGAAATAGACAAGATGGCAGCCCCCAGGAGCAACGTTTGCCCGCTGCAGCCGAGCGCGCCGGCGCAAAAAACACACTGTACAGCATGCAGTGCAGAAAATATTAGAGAAACAAATTTTTCTCGAGTTTTGGGGGTAAGCATTTTAAGAGTCACGTGATAAATCGTAGATACGAACATAGAATGTTCTGTGTGAGCGCTGCCACCACCGTTCCGTTCCCACGGCCATTACGACGTTGAACTGCCGTTTGCGTTAATGGCCGTTGCAAATGCCCGTGTAACAGTGGTATAAGTCTAGCTTAGCATAGTTGGGACTGCTTAAGCTTAGTAAGTCATCGATAGCCAATCAATAGCTAATTGATAATCGATCAATATCAATAAGTTCCGGGAAATGCTGGGGATGAAATGCTGGATAGTGCTTAGCCTAGCCGAAATACGTAGACAATACCTTGCGATAGCCAATCAATAGCTAATCAATAATCGACCAATAATCAATAAATTCCACAAGAAACTCAGGGGATGGCTTGGTAGTGCTTAGGCCAGCCCAAAAACCAGGACTAGCTGGCTGCCCTTCAGCTCCGCTCTCTCTTTAGCATGGCGCCTCCAGTGCAAGCTACCCTCTTTTTTTGTCAATAAAGATTGGCTTATACTCGATAGCACATACCAAGTGACCTATGTTGGCGGTAGAGAGTTTCGCTCAAGAGCGACAGACATACCAGTGGCACATACGTAGTGATCATGGTTGACGTCAAAAATATTTATTTAAAATGGCACATACCTAGGGCCACGAACCCTGTGACCCAAGTGTCAATGAAAGAGGTTCATTGAAGACCGGCACTCAGCGTTTGACACACAGCCAGCGGTTCAAGCTGGCGTTAAAGTGGTTTATAGAGACGAGAATCGATCAATACCCAGTATGCTTTATTGCTGCTGCAGCTGCTGTCGCGACCATTTGCGGAGATTGGGAACGTATTTTCGTAGCCATCTTGGACGAGATGGGGTCCCGTGTACGGCGGCCTAAGAGAACTTCGAGTGGATTTCAACCGGAGAACCGCACAGGCCAAATCTCGAAGATCGCTAAATACAACATGTGTCCTTTATTGACGTTGGTCGGTGGTGCACGAATGCTGGAGAACAGATTGGTCAAGTAGCCGGCGTACTCCTGATGGTCAACGTAGTAGAGTAGTCAGACTACACATGGTCAGACTACAGGTAGTGACCCACTTATTAGGAACGCCATGTGCCATAAGAGCTGCCTTCACTGGACGGTGAAACCGCTTTACCAAGCCATTTCTTTGCGGATTGTAGGCCGTGGTCTTGACAAGGCAGATCATGCCTTGTCAGACTGTGACAAGGAAGAAGAATGGTGATGGCAAATACTAAACAGTGAATCACTCTCCGACCAAATACCAGTTACTTTGGTGCTTCTATCCATAAGGCGACGTTTTGTTAAGAAAGTAACTGGAACACCCAATGCATTTCTCCGCAAAGTTCGAGAATTATTATCTCGAAACTGGTGTCATCCCGAGAATTGGTTCCAAGTGGATCCGCCTTGCGAACTCTGCGGCTACAATTTATAAATCGCAATATTAGTTTGTGGCGACGAGCGACCACGTCGACCGGTAATGTTTCAGGGCTTTCGCGGGAAAGACAGACAGACACCCGATCTCTTAGCGTAGCATTTTTAATCTCCGGTAGCCCGTGCCGGTGCGTGCCAGCCGCTCGTGCCTCGTGTAGACGCGAGCGTCTACGTAATTCTCATGCGACGCCGATGCTGCTGCCGCTACAAGTAAAAATAATTAGTGAAATTGTGTTAATTAGTCCATTATGCGTTTCTATTGCTTGTGCAAGTAATATCCGCATCTTTGTGTAGACCAGCTCGTGAACTATAATTATGATATCTGCCACAGGCAACCTTTAGGATTTTTTCAAAGTTTCCGCTGTAACACCATGTATAGGAGGAAATTATTCATTAAACACAATATTTTAAAAACCAATCATATATATTTATTCAGGCTTATCCAGCATATACACAATACAAATGATTTTAGAAAATACACTGCCACCGAAAATCACACATAAATTGAAAAAAAGTTTAACGTCGACTACCTGAAGACAGGAAAAATTAAGGAAAGGAGAGTATAAATCGTCAAATTACGCGTTTCCTGCATTAATATAAAGACAATCAGCTGGAGCGATCCATCAAAAAATTTAGGCCTATGTTCAGGAAACATCTTATAACTACTGAAGACGGCTTTTGAATATCTGTATTATTTTGATCTTGGAAAATATGTGAATTACAACTGTGTTCCGTAACACATTCAATCTGTAATTACTGTGAATCAGTGACATTAAGATTACTCCTGTTACTTCAGCTCTTTTCACGACATGATACTCTAATAGACCATTGTTGGAACACTTCAATTTTCTACAAAATTTAGCTTGTAATATTACTGCTTCATTGCTACCAAATTTAGAACGTTTCTTTGTGTAACTCTTTGATGTGACGAAATGTAAATGTTTTTCACCACTGTGATCATCACTTTAATTTTTGCATCATTTTATGTTCGTGTGTAGCTCGGAACATTTTATTTGTGATTTCTTTCTTGTATTGCAGTTGTTGCGAACTGTGGAGGCCAAGGCCACTGTCAGGTGATTGAATCCGGTAGGCGCTGTCTCCTCAGGTAAGACCTGAAATAAAAAATGAAAATAAAAAATAATTGAAAGCTAGTTGGTGAGGCATATTCGAGGGCGTATTGTTTAAAGGTAACATGTAGGAAAAAAACAGACCAGTACGAGCGCCGACTCCCAGCTGAACTTTATTATCAAAAACATTCAAATGTGTACAAAGGGAGGCTTTTGTTTTCATGAACAAACCAGATAAACGTAAGGCGGGAAGAGCAACCCTTAGAAAGAATTAAACATCAATGAAAGCGAAACATTGCTGAGATGATCGTCAATGCTGCAATGCACGCGTGCGCCATCAATAAACATTAGCTTGAATCAGAAGCAACAACTGTTGGCTTGCTGACACAGTCAACCAGTTCACGCACCATTTGGGCTGCCCCAAAAATGATCTAGAACATCCACACGTCTTTCTGTGAATAGTCAAAAATGTCACAGGCCTGTGCGGCACACACAGCACAGTCACATCGTAAGCTGGAGGAGCGGCTCAAGAGTAGCTCCAATTTCGGCACCACGTACAACAGGGTCTTCGCGGCAAAGTCTATTCGCCTCGTTTTGACGACAACGATCGGAACTGTGCGCCCGGTGTCGACGGCGAGCTGCGGCTTGTAATGCTGTCTGCACAGCAGTCTGCTGAGCCCAATGATGCCTTGTAGCCGTGCACGTAGCCCTATGATTCGCTTCTTCAGCAGCGGTTCCTACTTTGCGAGGAGACGCTATAACGTGTATCCAGAGTACCAGGTACAGTTACATGCAGCATGCAACTGCTATATGCAACTTACATGTCGGGCACGATGCGTTTGCAGGCGCCTTAACTAGATGGCGCTACCATACTGGCGGAGGCTCGGGATCGCTTTGCGCGCCTCGTTTGAATCGCATCTCGTCGTCTGCGCCTGCACGCCTGCCTAGGGAGCGTTTATAGGGAATTTTTCCGCTGCCCGATAGCAAGTGTTTGCGTCGCTCAGTGGTAGGGAATCTGACCCCCACGCAGTGGGCGCGGGTTTGATCCCGGTGGGATCAATCCTTTTTACGCATTTCTGGCGATAGCGGTTACGGTCACAGGCGGCGGCGGCTGGATCGGCCGTATCGGACACCATCGCGAACCGAAACGGCTATTGGAATGAGTCCATAACAACGTACGCTGTAAAAGCCGTCTCTACAATTTCTCACGTAGCACGCATGCTCGCGTAGCCGTTCATTATGGCATCTGCCTGTCTGTCCCAAATGAGAAGCCCCGCAGGGCAGAGAGATCCCATAAGTGATGATTATTCCAGAAATGTCTCGCTTTCTTTGGCGTTTCATCTTTTCTAATTCTTGCGTTTTCATCCTTCGTTTATCTGGTTTGTTCACGATAACTAGAAGCCTTTCGTTTATATTTCAACGCTTTCGATAATAAAGTTCAGTTGGAAGTGAGCGCTCCTCCTTTTTTATGTATGAGCATTTAATAGGTGCGAACATTGCACCCGTTTCCAACATCCACTGCGCTAGCCCCTTGGCGTCCTGCTAATTTGAATTTTACTCGACGCGGCTCCTGCCCTTCTGCCCGTTTTCTCAAAAAAAAATCGAAACGCACTCCAGGGGGGCTATTCTGTACGAGTCCACCTAGTGGACTGTCCACGGCAACCACGGCTGTCGCCATTGGCTGCCGCTTCACGAGTGCGAAGGTGCCAGCCAGTCTCGTTAGCGCTCGTGAAGCGGCAGCCAATGGCAACAGCCATTGCTGCCGGGGTTGCCGTGGACAATCCACTAGATGGACTCTTACAGAATAGCCCCCCAGGTTTATTTTCTCATAACAACGAGTAGTTGTAGCGATACAGCTGGATATAGTAAAAGCAGGAGCTATTCTCGTAATGGCATTGTCGATTGAGAAGTTTCGAGCTATATGCCATAGATAAGATGTAAAATGACACTTGGGATTTCAAGCATCATATATCATTTGCTTAATGTTCCCTGAATATTCCTGCTTGTTGTTTGTAATATGTGGATGTTGCGAAAATAAATAATAATAGCTAAATTCTTCTATGAACAGCCCAAACGACTGAAGAATTAAAATGGAATTTGTGCATCATTTGGTAATTGTCACTCTCTTGATCTGTGAAGCGTTTGCCGCCAATTGTAAGTCTGCTATTTTTGTTCCTTTATCTATTTTATTTTGGAGTATGTTGCATGTTACAGAGTACCTGTCAGGTAGTTGAGCATTTTATATCAATATTTGCTGCATTGTAGGAGTCATGAGGGAGGTAGTGGCCGAATACTGCATCAGGGAGGCCAATTTCTGCTCTGGTGAGGGCGTGACTTTGTTGAAGCTTAGTGGGCCTTCCTAATTTGGTTGCACCTGGACTGGTATAGCCACACTACCTCTCGGCGATTTTTGTTTGCCAGTGTCAGGCGCCACTCCATGCCTGAAAAAGTAGTGGGATGGAGGAGGATTCGAACATACGACCATCAGATTAGAGGCCGGGTGTTCTACCTCTGCTCTACGTCACCAGCCTTTACTTGATCTCCTTAACTTGTTTTCGAGCTTCATTGGAGGTTAGCAAAGAAGCTCGAGAAGAAGTTGAGGAGCGCACAGAGCGATGGAACAAAAAACGTTAGGCCCAACGTTAAGAGAGAGGACGAGAGCGGTGTGGATCAGAGAACAAACTGAGATAGCCATTGTTCTAGTTGACATTAAACGAAAGAAATGGAGCTGGGCAGGCCATGTAATGCGTAGGTTGGATAACCGGTGGACCATTAGAGTTACAAAATGGATAGCAAGAGAAGGGAAACATAGTCGAGGACGGAAGAAATCTAGGTGAAGTGATGAAGTTAAGAAATTCGGAGGCGCAAGTTGGAATCAGCTTGCGCAAAACAGGGGCAAATGTAGGTCACAGGGAGGGGCCTTCTTCCTGCAGTGGACATAAAAATATAGGCTGATGAAGATGACTCTCCTGGCAGCAGCGACCCCTGGCATGCCTTGTGCTAATCTGTTTTCATAATGCCACTGTATGTACGCGCAACTTTGTGCCCCTTTATAGCACCACTCTATATGCCCGTCCTTTTAATGACCTTGACATTAGTGATTAGACGTGTTGACATTCATGTTGCCACTAAATCTTTTTAGTCACGCCCGCATGATTTTTGTTAATATGTTTTCAGTAATGCCACTTCATGCACGCTCAACTTTGTACCCCTTTATAGCACCACTGTACATGCGCATCGTTTTTGATTACTTTGACATTAGTCATTGTACGTGTTGACATTGATGACTACACTAAACCTGTGCACGCCGGTGGTGATAGGCTACCCAAGACTTAGAAGCTTGTTTTCACAGCGTTTTTGTATTTACTATTTTTTAATAATGCCACTCTGTGCAAACGCAAGTTTCCATTCGCGTGTTTGTTGTATTCCTTTTTTTACTTTGTATTTTTGTCTTCTCTTTTTCACTCTTACAACGAAAATGTATAAATTGAGCTCTGTATTCTTGCAATCGCACTCTTGATGAAGGCCAGACCCCGGCCGAAACGTCAGTAAAGTCCT
This sequence comes from Dermacentor silvarum, assembly GCF_013339745.2. Taxonomy (NCBI): domain Eukaryota; kingdom Metazoa; phylum Arthropoda; class Arachnida; order Ixodida; family Ixodidae; genus Dermacentor; species Dermacentor silvarum. The sequence continues at coordinate 166,563,055 of NC_051162.1, read as the reverse complement.
GTTATGTTTTTCCTACGTGCTTCTATTTCTGGAACTACTTCTGTGCCTGTCCTGTGATTCTTTGCTTGACTGATATATATATATATATATATATATATATATATATATATATACACGGCAGAGCGGCAAGTTATTCAGCAGGAAGTAAACAAGATGCTCGCCAAAGGCATTGTTGAGCCCTCATCGAGTCCTTGGGCGTCGCCGGTCGTGCTCGTCAAAAAGAAAGATGGCACGTGGCGTTTCTGCGTTGATTACCGCCACCTAAACCGAATCACTAAGAAGGACGTTTACCCTTTGCCACGAATTGACGACGCTCTTGATTGTCTTCACGGTGCCAAATACTTTTCATCCATTGACCTCCGATCTGGTTATTGGCAGATTTCCGTCGATGAGCAAGATCAAGAAAAGACCTCTTTCGTCACTCCAGATGGCCTCTACCAATTTAAGGTTATGCCGTTCGGTTTATGCAATGCCCCCGCCACGTTCGAACGGATGATGGACTCTCTGCTTCAAGGTTTCAAATGGTCAACTTGCCTTTGTTACCTCGACGACGTCCTTGTGTTTTCTCCTACATTTGAGACGCACCTTGAGCGCGTTGCAGCCATCCTTGACGTCTTCCGCAAGGCTGGGCTCCAATTAAACTCATCGAAGTGCCACTTCGGGCGCCGACAGATTACAGTGCTCGGCCATCTCGTCGATGCTTCCGGAGTACAACCCGACCCGGAGAAGGTTCGAGCAGTAACGGCTTTCCCTGTACCTCAGTCTGTCAAAGACGTCCGGAGTTTTGTGGGGCTCTGTTCTTATTTCAGACGGTTCGTGAAAGATTTCACAGCAATCGCTCAACCACTCACAGAACTTATGAAGAAAGACGTGCCTTTTACGTGGGGTTCCCCTCAGGCTGCCGTATTTTCACGCCTTATCACGATTCTGACTAATCCACCGATCTTGGCCCACTTTGACCCGTCCGCACCAACAGAGGTCCGAACCGATGCCAGTAGTTATGGGATCGGCGCCGTCTTAGCGCAACGCCAACACGGACACGACCGCGTTATAGCCTACGCTAGCCGACTCCTGACAACTGCAGAGCGCAACTATTCGATTACCGAGCGCGAATATCTTGCTCTCGTCTGGGCTGTTTCAAAGTTCCGCCCATATTTGTATGGCAAGCCCTTCTCAGTAATCACAGACCATCATGCGCTGTCTTGGCTTTCGTCGCTCAAGGATCCTACTGGACGGCTCGGTCGTTGGGCTCTCCGACTACAAGAATATCCCTACACAGTGACGTACAAGTCGGGACGCCAACACCAGGACGCAGATTGCCTCTCTCGCTACCCAGTCGAAGACCCGACCTCTACGTCTGAGCCTGACACCGACGCCTGCATTCTCTCTGTTTTTCCTCTGGTCCATGTCGCCGACGAGCAGCGCCGTGACCCGTCCTTGCGTGTCATCATTGACCGCCTGGAATCTCCACTTGCCGACAGTTCCCTTGGCGTATTCACACTTCAAGATGGCGTACTCTACCGCCACAACGTTCACCCCGACGGCCCAGCATTACTCCTTGTGATCCCTAAACACCTTCGCTCGGCTGTTCTCCACGAACTTCACGACCTCCCCACTGCCGGTCACCTCGGTGTGTCACGTACCTACGACCGGATCCGCCGACGCTTCTTTTGGCCTGGGCTTGCTCGCTCCGTTCGAAGATACGTAGCTGCGTGTGATAAATGCCAGCGACGCAAGACACCATCGACGCTACCTGCTGGGTACCTACAGCCAATCGACATTCCCGCGGAGCCATTCTTTCGGGTTGGTTTAGATTTACTTGGTCCCTTTCCTCTTTCTACCTCTGGGAACAGGTGGATCGCTGTGGCCACAGATTGCGCCACGCGCTACGCCATCACCCGAGCGCTCCCTACAAGCTGCGCCACAGATGTTGCCGATTTTCTTTTGCGCGACGTGATTTTATTACATGGAGCTCCGCGACAACTTCTCACAGACCGTGGCCGGACATTCCTGTCAAAAGTTATCGCGGACATCCTGCAGTCCTGTGCCACGAGGCACAAGCTATCCACGTCGTACCATCCGCAAACTAATGGCCTCACGGAGCGTCTTAATCGCACTCTCACAGACATGCTCGCGAAGTATGTCTCTTCAGACCACACAGACTGGGACCTCACTCTGCCGTTTGTCACCTTTGCCTATAATTCCTCGCGCCACGACACAGCCGGCTATTCCCCATTTTTCCTCCTGTTCGGCCGAGAACCAGCACTGCCCCTCGACACAACTCTCCCTGTTCACGCGGCACCCACCAGTGAATATGCACTTGATGCCGCCGCCCGCACTGCTCACGCAAGGGAAATTGCCCGTGACCGCCTTTTGAACTCCCAAGAGAGTCAAAGGCGTTTGTACGACCAGCGACACCGAGACGTGCACTTCCCGCCTGGTTCTTTGGTGCTTCTGTGGTCTCCGTTGCGTCAGGTCGGCCTGTCAGAAAAACTGCTGTCGCGTTACACAGGCCCCTACCGAGTGCTTCGTGCCGTGACTCCCGTCACATACGAGATCGACCCTGACGCCCCATCTGCTTCCCAGTTCAGTGATATCGTGCACGTTACACGACTGAAGCAGTATCACCCTCCCAGCGATGACATTTAGACGCTCCGGGACGTCGCTTCTGCCGCCGGGGGATTATGCTACACGCGTGTGGTATTTGATTGTTTGACCGAGGCGCGCGGGCGCCAGCACTCGAGAAAAGAAGAGGAAGAACGAGCTGGGCTCGCGCTGTGAACCTAACCGGTCAGCGCTGCAACAGCTGTTGTAAATACATCTTGTAAATAGTTGCCCGTCTTACTGACTCGTTCTTCGCGTAACAATATCTATATATATATATATATATATATATATATATATATATATATATATACATAAGTGTGTGTGTGTGTGTGTGCCAGGATAGTATTTGACCACAAAGACGGTCAATACACCCTCACCTGGCAGTAGGACTCCTGCACTGTGACCTCCACTAACATCTGAGTTGTACGAACTGCGATCCATTACATTCTTTGCACACGTGGTATTCTTTGCGTTTGCAGGCAGGCGTTTTTTATACAAAGTCTACGAATGTGAGAAAAAATAAAATATAATATAAATGAAAGATGTTATGACAAGGTTCATTAATAAACATCAAGATAATTTCGAAATAATGCTACCTACATATACATATCACTATATAAATGCATATAATATATGCTGTTTGTAATCCTGCTCTCTGCCACAGGGCGGAAGACAGCACTCGCGTTCATGTTATACACTCTCGCGCAGCTTGTACTTTTTTAACACCGCATGATTATGCGAATATATGCAGTGATGATTTCCATCTGCTGTGATTTTTAGAACTGCCCGGCCATTTTTTCATTTTGTCGCCGTGCTGTGACTAGGGTTTCATTGTGCGCATGTCGTGTGGGACAACGCGATAAGTGTCTAGTGCCTCTATATATACCTGTAACGCAACCACACTTGTATTCACTCCGACGAAGGCCGGTCCTCCGGCAGAAACGTCCGTCAGTAAATATGCCATAAACGTTCGTCTTTTTTTTTCCTTTTTTTGAATATACCTTCGGGTCTGGCGCGCAACCCTTCATCTTTTATGCCTTACTCGGTGCCATAGACCCTGCCAAGACGACGTTATGGAAGTTCCCCTGCACGCCCCCGAATACTGTTATTATCGGTGACTCGCAAATGAAATATCTACATCAGCACTTTGAAAGCCGTTTGGCTGGTACTCATGCCTTCATCACGCAAACCGGCGCCTGCATTGCAGACGCTGCTAAACTGCTGGATTTTGTTCCCGACACTTCAACAACCCTAGTGCTTCACGTGGGCACAAATGACCTTCTGTCTACGAGCGGTGCGACTGCCTTCCGAAATTACCGGTAACTTTTGAACAAAATTATGTCGGAACTGCCTCACATATGCCAAGTGTATGTAAGCCTTGTGCTACCGAGGAGCTTGAACCGGCGTCGAGGTAGCATTAGCAACGTGACTCTGGTGCAACGTTGCAACAGGGAGGCGATGCACGTTAACAGGCTGCTGCGCGACTTATGCCGCAGGACAAAGAAGGTATTCTACGTTGATCACGGCTTCGAATGGTTGCCGTTGTACCGAGTATTGGCTGCGGACAGCCTCCACCCCAGTTTTGAGGGTGTTAGCTTGTTGGCAGGCCATTTCCGTCTTCTGTGTTACAGAAGACGTGTCCTTTCTTCTAACGATTGGTAAGACTGTAGTTCAGCGCCTTCAGGCCGCACCAGATCCCAGACATCGCAGAACGGCAGGAGTACCGTAACCCCGCCTTACCAAGTTTTGACAGCAACGTCGTGCCCCCACAGTAAGGATCCGCCCATACCTGGCATCGCATCAAGCACAGACACCGTTGCAGCAAGCCTCGGTGATGTGTCACCACGGTGTCCTGACAGCATCACGGCAGGACCGTCCAGCGAGGCATCTGGTGCATCTCCCGCTAGAAATCACACCGCCTTCGTGATGGTACGCAATGCCAGGATGAACTCTGCTTCAAATTGACTCCGTACCGGTAATATTCTTTTTCCCGCTCATTCGAAGAACTTTCTTGTAGTTAGAAAGCTGGTTGACAAGCGTGTTCGTGCCGAATCTCATATTGATGCGCTGAAGAAATATCTGAATGCTTCGATCATATCAAAGGGCCTGAGAATCAAATTACGCCCAGTGACTTCTGAATTATGCAGTGTCGATAAGACTAGATGGCAGTGTGTGTTAAATACTGCATCGCTTCAACTAATCCACACCTTAATATCCCTCTATGAGCCCTGTGTGTCGACTTATTGTAAGGAAGAGAGCGCTATGTTTTCTTTGCTTACTTCCCCGGACAAATGTTCTCTAGCACATTACCCGGCACAAAAAGCAGAAACACTGAGTAAAACAAAATCTAGAAAGCTGTTACGCGACAATGTTCCCTACGGTGCGCCTGCCGAAGAAATAGGAACGTTCTTTTTTGAAAGTACTCCCCTAACGCACGCACCACAACATCGCCCGCCGCCTGCAGGAAACGCAGACCACCAGGATCTTCATTCCCAGAAAGAGGTGTCGTCACAGAATAGCAATATCATAAACCTTTCGAACATGGCTTTGTCGTCAGTTGAAATTGCGGCACTTTCGAAATGCTTAAGTTTTTGTCCCGCAACTGGTGGTTTTAGCGAGTTCCAGCTATTCAAGGACTTAGACAATTTCGCTCGAAATTTGAGGTTGCACGAGTTCTTTCATGGACGAGCATGTGAAAGCGGTGCTCGCGATATACTTGCGTCTCAAAAGCATTGGACACCCCCGGCACAGCGAGACAAATGCTTAGATTTATATATCCGAGCGGTACAGGATGATATTCTCAACGCCTATAATTAAGGTGCATACGCCCTTTCGTCGCAACCTATCTCGGAATGAAACCAGCGCCTTGGAGTAATTAAGCTCCCGCCAAGACGTCGTTATCAAACCAGCTGACAAAGGAGGAGCGATCGTAGTAATGAACCGCGAAGACTATATTATATAATGTAACAAATCGACAGTTAACCAACCGTTTGTTTTATCAAGCTCTTCCCTATGACCCAACCAGTAACTTTAAAAGCAAGGTTAAAGAAACGCTGTCGGAGCTCCTTCAACAAGAACTGATAGACGAAAACACGTGCCGGTCTCTTATGCCACTCAGTCCAGTAGCAGGTCGCTTTTATGTATTACCAAAAATTCACAAGCCAGGGAACCCAGGACGTCCAATTGTTTCAGGCGTACAGACTGTTACCGAGAGCCTTTCTCGGTATGTAGACCAGCTAATCAAACCAATTCCCCCAACCTTCCCCTCTTACTTGAAAGACACTAACCATTTCTTAAGCGAAATAGTAGACCTACGCATTCCCTCTGGTTCACTGCTTGAGACGATGGATGTCGTGTCCCTTTATACAAATATCCCCCATCTAGACGGCATTCGTGCTTTATCCCTTGCCTATGGACAAGCTGCCATTGACAATTCCATTAGCGTTGTCACACTGGACACCTTATTGAAACTCATTCTTTAATTACATAATTTCGAATTTAATGATTGCCATTATGTACAGGTCAGTGGCACTTCTATGGGAACACGGATTGGGCCGAATTATGCCAACATTTTTATGGGCATACTGGAAAATGAACTTCTTGAAAACTGCACCCTAAAACCTGTGTAATATAGGCGTTTCATTGACGATATATTTCTTGTAAGGCCCTATGGTGAATCGACCCTCCTTAACTTTATAACTGGCTTCAATAGCGTCCACCCGAGCATTAAGTTTTCACATAACCACTCAACTGCAGAGATTGACTTCCTCGATGTTACAGTGTCAATAACCGGAAATAATTTGACAACCAAGCTTTACAAAAAGCCAACGGACTGGCGCCAATATCTCCATTTTCAAAGCAGCCACGTTCGTCATTGTAAAACCGCGGTCCCTTATAGTCAGGTACACCGTATTAGGCGTATATGCCCTGAACAAAAGATTTTGATGCTTCACTGTGCAGAGCTAAAGCGCACACTCGTGGACCGCCAGTACCGTAAGGAAATTATTGATGACGCAATAAGACGAGCCAATAACTTGAAAAGGGAAGATATTCTCGTGAAGTCAAAGCCGGCGGTGACCACTCCTGCTACTAACCTTATTTTGATGCACTCGGCGTCTATTCCGAATGTTTCTGCCATTCTCAAACGGCATCAAAATATTCTAGGCGAAAGTGAAATACTTAGAATAATTTTCCCAGAGGCATCGCGAGTAGTGTACCGACGTTCAAAAAAGATTCGCAATTTGATAACGTCTTCGAAAGTCAGTGCGCGCGTACATGCAGGTTGTAATCCATATAGTAAACCACGCTGTAAAGTATGCCCGCATATGCTAACCACGCGATAACAGCGAAAAGCAGTGCTTCAAACTTCGCGCTCCGTATCAAAGGCAGCTTCAACTGTGACACGTCGAACGCCATTTATCTGCTTGAGTGTGGTACGTGCCACCTACAATATATTGGTCAAACAGAAACGCCGTTCAGAATCCGATTCAATAATCATCGTTCTCTCGCAAAGCATCTCCCACACCTTCCGCTGTCAAAACACCTGTGCTTAACTGGGCAATCTTTTGACAGTATCAGAGTGGCTATACTGGAATCTGGTTTTCCTTCCCACCACGACCGTTTAGTCCGCGAATCTAGCCTGATATACAAGTTCAACGCCCTTCCTTGTGATAATAACGAAAACATCGGAAAACTAACCTGCATCAGCAACTCACATTGAACAGCTCTTATATATATATATATATATATATATATATATATATATATATATTGCTTGTGCACGTGCTCACTGTGGCTGTTTATACGAGGTTTTACTAGATTGAAAGTTTGTGTTTGTGCCCGGTGACTGGCAGCTACGGCTAAGGAATTCTCTGCACGGGTCACGTGCTGACTGACTATTGTATTATTGCAGTACTGGGAAGTTATTATTTTTTGTGAATTCATATTATACCGGTTTTTTTCCACGTGTGCATTGTTAAATCTGTCCACGGGCGCATTTTTAATCCTGCTTTCTGCCGCAGGGCGGAAGACAGCACTCGCGTTCATGTTATACACTCTTGCGCAGCTTGTACTTTTATAACGCCGCATGATTATGTGAATATATGTAGTGATGATTTCCATCTGCTGTGATGTTTAGAACTGCCCGGCCATTTTTTTCATTTTGTCACCGTGCAGTGACTAGGGTTTCATTGTGCGCATGTCGTGTGGGACAACGCGATAAGTGTCTAGGCCTCTATATATACCTGTAACGCAACCACACTTGTCACTCCGACGAAGGCTGGTCCTCCGGCCGAAACGTCAGTCAGTGAATATGCCATAAACGTTCGTCCTTTTTTCCTTCTTTTGAGTATATATATATATATATAGATATATATATATATATACTGTAGTGAAGAAGAGGGACGATGCAGTGGCGCATCCTTATCAGCGCTGTCTAGTGGGGTCAGTCTCTCCAGCGCATCGCTCGGACTACGCCACTCGCGCTCGCGGTTCCTTGAACTGACCCAACGGTTGGCCCTAACGCATGTGAGTAATAAACGCCTTTACAAGTGGTGGAGGTGCTGGGTACTGGTTTCCTAAGGCACCTTGCAGCAATGTTGTACAGCTTATTCGGGTACCTTTGTACTGCCTGTCTGAACATGACGGCTGCACGCTGCTGCGCATGGCTTCAGAAATGAAAAGCGCAGCGTAGACATAGCGGCCGCCACGAGCAGTCCTTGCGTTCACCCTTCGGACAGCAGCCAGGCATTGCTTCCTTGTGCCCCTTGCCGTCTCTCCTGTGCAGCTTCCAGCACGCTGTATTATGAGATCGTTGCATGTCAACAAGTGCGTTAACCAACCCATCCGCAGACTTTCGTGAAGGTCGGCGAGCTTCCGGGTGCCTGTGCGCTTCACAATTTTCTTTGGTGGACCGTGCGAAACGAGGCAAACTGCTTTCGCATCAGTCGGCGAGCCTTCAGTTGAAGTCGGATCAGATGACATGCTGCTACAGTTGTCGGGTATCACAGGCGCAACGGACGCAAGAGAAAAGTACCACTCGCGTTTCGACGGTTGCAGGCTTGTCCGCCATCATAGAGTAACGAACCGCCGCCGTGGTTTCAGATTCCGAGGAGTAACCGCTGCTACCGCTGCCTAGAGGTGTGCGCCGAGATGTCGGGATGCCGCCGCCGACGTCTTGTGCGTCGGGTTTGGCGCTCCGGGTTTGGCACTCCGGGTTTTGCGCTCCGGGTATTGGCAAGTGCCTATGTAAGAAGTCGATCGGCCGAAAACAGCCTTTATAACGCCCGACGGCTTGTACGAGTTCAACGTCATGCCTTTTGGACTCTGGAATGCGCCCGCGACCTCCGAGCGCATGATGGACACAGTTCTGCGAGGCTTAAAGTGGCACAGATGTTTTTGTTATCTTGACGACATTGTCGTTTTCGAGCCTGACTTCACCACGCACCTCGAACGCCTTCGGCGTGTTTTGACGTGTTTATCGAACGCAGGCCTACAATTAAACATAAATAAGTGCCGATTCGCTGCGCAGCAACTCACGATACTTGGCTATGTGGTGTCCAAGGATGGCATTCTCCCAGACCCCGACAAACTTCGCGCCGTCGCCGAGTTTCCCAAGCCAACGTCCACCAAAGAAGTGCGCAGTTTCATCGGTCTGTGCCCCTACTTCCGACGCTTCATTCGGAATTTCGCCTCCATCGTATCGCCCCTGACGAAGCTCATAGGGGGCAACGGGCTCCTCACCTCGTGGTCATCAGAGTGCCACGAGGCGTGTAGTTTGCTGACTCCTCCCCCCCCCCCCACAATTATGCACCACTACGACCCGACAGGCCCCTACAGAGGTACACACCGATGCCAGCGGTGTTGGTCTTGGCGCTGTCGTCGCGCAACGCAAGCAAGGCTTCCCTGAGCATGTCGTTGCTTATGCCAGCCGAACGCTTACGAAAGCCGAGAATAACTATACCGTGACTGAAAAAGAATCTCTCGCGATCACCTGGGCTCTTATTAAGTTCCGGCCATATTTGTATGGCCGCCCATTTGATGTCATCACGGACCACCACGCACTATGTTGGCTGGCGTCGTTGAAAGATCCGTCCGGCCGTCTTGCATGTTGGGCATTTTGCCTGCAAGACTACGACATCCGCGTACTCTACCGCAGCGGGCGACACCACTCGGACGCCGATGCCCTCTCGCGCTCTCCCTTGGCTGCCAACAATATATCTCGGTTGACTGTGTCTTCCATCGACCTTCGCACCATCGCTTCCGAGCAGCGCAAGGACCCCTGGATTGCGTCGATTATAAGCTGTCTCTCTAATCCATCGACCAGGTCAACAACCCGCGCGTTGCGCCGTCAAGCTCACCATTTCGCCATTCGCGAGGACCTGCTTCACCGGCGCAATTACAGCTCCGATGGTCGCCAGTGGTTGTTAGCAGTGCCTCGCAGCCTGCGTCCCGAAATATGCGCAGCTTTCCACGCCGATCGCCAGTGTGCCCGTGTTGGCGTTTTCAAGACTTACCAGCGCCTTCAACAGCGGTTCTACTAGCGAGGGATGTACAGCTACGTTCAAAAGTTCGTACGCTCTTGTCCCTATTGCCAGCGCCGGAAATCTTCACCCCTCCTCTCGCCATCTGGGCTGCAACTTTTACCTTGCCCCTACCCGGCCCTTTGGGCGCGGCGGTATAGATTTGTACGGGCCCCTTCCTATGACTTCGGCTGGAAACCGTTGGACCATTGTGGCAGTTGACAATCTTACGCGGTACGCTGAAACTCCGGCGCTTGCGGCAGCTACAGGGCGCGACGTTGCCTCCTTCCTGCTTCGTCAATTCATCCTACGTCATGGGCCACCCCAGGAGCTGCTCAATGACCGCGGACGAGTCTTCCTCTCCGAAGTAGTTGAAGCTGTTCTCAAAGAGTGCCACGTTGTTCATCGCACAACAACGGCGTACCATCCTCAGACCAGTGGACTCACTGAACGATTCAACCGTACGCTCGGTGACATGCTTTCAATGTATGTCTCCTCCGACCACACGAAGTGGGACGCCATTCTGCCGTTCGTCACCTACGCGTACAATACCGCTACGCAGATCACTACTGGGTTTTCGCCATATTTCTTGTACGGCCAGCACCCATCGCACACCATCGACACAATGCTACCATACCGGCCCGACGCATCTGAATGTGCGCCCATTTCTGATACGGTGAGACATGCCGAAGAGTACCGCGACCTCGCCCGGGCCTTTACCTCTAAAGACCAAGAGCGCCAAAAGAACACTCGCGGTGACACCACCTCTGCGCTCCCCTTTCTTCCTAGAGCGCTTGTGTGGCACTCTTCCTTCCACTGCAACTGGTCTGTCTTCCAAGTTAATGCCGAAGTATGAAGGTCCCTACCGCATCGTCGAGCGTTCATCACCCGTCAACTATGTGATAGAGCCCGTAGAACCTTCGTCGGACATGCGCCGTCACCGACGCGACATTGTCAATATCGAGCGCCTCAAACCGTATTATGACTCACTAATAGTGACGAACTGTTAGGTCGCCGGACGGCTCCCTTTTTCGTCCCCGGGGTAATTGTAGTGAAGAAGAGGGACGATGCAGTGGGGCATCCTTATCAGCGCATCGCTCGGACTACGCCGCTCGCCCTCGCGATTCCTTGAACGGACCCAAAGGTTGGCCCTAACGCCTGCGAGCAATAAACGCCTTTACAATACATATTGCTACACGCGTGTGGTATTTGATTGTTTGACCGAGGCGCGCGGGCGCCATCACTCGAGAAAAGAAGAGGAAGAACGAGCTGGGCTCGCGCTGTGAACCTAACCGGTCAGCGGTTAGGTTCACAGCGCAACGTCAAATTAGGTTCATTTTCGTTTGCATAACAGGACAATGAGAGTAGCCAAGCGATTTTCCGAACGCTTCTCTGCGCAGTAAGTTTATTAAGTACAAAGCACTTAACGAGCCCGGGCTGTCGGCATCTAATGTGATGCAATGTCGTCGCGGTCACGCGCAAAAACAAGATCTGCCGAAAAGTCGCGTCTGGTTCACTTGGTATATACCAAAATTAGCATGGAAGGGTACGATTGTATGACTAACATGACTGATAGGCCATGACATTAATAACATCACATGCTCGTCAGTTACGTCACAATTAACGATAATAAAATCACGTTTGGTGCAAACCCGCATTTGATATGCGGGTATGAGCCAGGCATATGCGGCAATTAGCAGAAACTCAGGCAAATCGCTTCCGAAACGCCAGTCGGGTACCAGCGCAGCGCAAGAGAGGGCACCACCACCCCACAAGCGCTGGATTCCTCCTTATTTGTGCAAGAAGAGCACAAGAATACCACAAGGGAAACACCGGCACACTACTGATTCGCACTTCCCCAGGTTTCACGTTAATGGAGCTTCATTAGCGCTGGATTTCAACTACGCAGGGCAGAATTAGAATCAGGCGCTTAATGTAGCTGCAGTTCTGCTCAAATCCTACGCTTGTGCAGTTCAAACCAACGGTGAATTAACCTAAGAGAAACACCGGCGCATCACTGCTTCGCAGTTCCCCAGGTTTCACATTAGTGGAGCTGCATTAGTGCTGGATTTGAACTACGCAAGCGCAGAATTCGAGCATGATTGGAGCTACATTATGCGCAGGATTTGAGCAGGAATTTAGCTACACAAGCGCGTGATTTTTTTTTCCATGTGAAGATAGCCGATTAAAATGTGGAGTTTATTGTGCGTCCCATAGAGTTCTTGCAGCAATTCATGTGTTGTCTCATACTACACCGTTGCAAAATAGTTCGAAAAGCGTGATTGAATTTCCTAGAAAGTGGTTGCTGCACTTACCTCGCTATGGCTCTTTTAATTTTTAGCGAGTCTCAAGAACTGGAGAAATTATGGCAGTATTACTGGTATAGTAATATCTCTCAACGCATTTTTTTCCAGCCGCTGAGCAAGATCGCTCTTTGTTCTACTTTGCACAGCAAAACTTTCAGCTGACACCCAAAAACTCCACCCGTCTCTTATACCTGGTACTCTACGCCACTTGCACAACGTCATCTCAACTTCAAGCGAATTTTGGGGGGCACGAAATCGCCTAATTCATCAGCGGTCGCACGCGCCATTGAAATGTGCTGCAGGCTACTGGACAGCTTTCGTCATTCGCGACTGCGTTAAGTTTTGAGCACAATTATTACCTTGGTTTCATGACATTTTGTCATTTCTATTTTGGCTGCCTTATTACTGTATTTTTGTCCTTAATTATTCTGTGATTATTGTATGCTTTTTAACCGCGGATCTGTTGAAGCCGGCCGTAAGTTGTGCCGCGAGCCGCAAAACATCGCTGAGGGATGAGTCACCTGGGTTGAGTAGCAACCACCTGGCGGGGTGGCGTGTGCATCGCCTCCTCTCCGTTCCGTGCACATGTTGCCTTGGCATGGGACGTTAAGGAGAGGGAAGGAGAGCAAAGCTCAGGAGACAGAAAAAAAATGACAGCAGATCCACGAGGTGAATGATGATGAGTGGGCGAAGCTCCGGAGGGAATCATCGGATCTCCCGCTTAAAGGGACGCTAGCACAAACGCGTTAGAAACGTGCAGTACTCTCTAGTAAGGGGGAGCGGCCACAGCGTCTTACGCAGCCATTTACACATGCCGGAACGTGCACCGTGTTTGCCGACGCCATCACATGACTGCTGAGAGAGTATACCACCCGTATTCATAAACGCTCCTCGACTTGAACTTGACTTGCCACCGCTTTGGGCAGCGCGTTCGAAACGCGTTGAAGGTAAGGCGGAGAGGCCACAGCGTCTTACACCAGCTTCTTACACGGGCCGTAACGCGCTAGCACAAACGCGTTAGAAACGCGCTAGAAACGCGGCCTTTCGTTAATGTTGGGTATTTATAGCCATCGTGGTGCGTTTGTCCATGTCCGCTTCGTGGCGTAGTGGGCTAACGCCGCGCGCTCGGAGGCGAGGGGTCCCTGGTTCGATTCCGCGCTACGGACACAACTTCGGAACTTTTTTCTCATTTTTCTCAGACTGGTTACACACTACTACTACTACTACGACGGGGACGGCATTTTCATTTAGGGGCTTCGCCCCTAAAAGAAAATTAGAGCCAGAGAGAGAGAGAGAAAGAAATTGTAGCTACACCAACGAGCCAACGCACAGAGCTGCTGCCGAAGCGGCCCGCGTTTCCCCGTGTCGGTGACTGCAGCAGGCGCCTCTGGCGTCGGCTCTACAGGTTTCGATCAGCGACACCCAGGCACATGTGGAGGCACACCTTGGCCGCGACGCCACCGGGGCAACAAAGCTCGGAGCCGCCGCGACGGCAGCAGAACTCTTCGTTCATTCTGTGGAGAGTACATGTACCCTTGACCTAGGACGACCAAAGAAGATCCGGACACCCGAAGAAGAAGTCGTTCATCTTGAAGCGCGTCGTGCGGCCAAGCGATAATCGGCGGTGAGCCGATTCGGAATACCGTGCCTAGCAGCACTTAGCATTTCCTAGCAAAACATAGTCCAGCCTAGTAAAACCTGGAAGAAAAGCTAGGTCGATCACCAGCTCCGCTGTTTACTCCTGCCTTGCACCACCTAGTGCAAGCTGCCCAAGTTTTTTGTGTTGAAAACAATGCACTTGTAAACCTCGTAGTAACGTCGTGTATACCGACCTAACTGCTCCTTGCCTTGTGACAACATTTTGTCGCCTTGTCTAACAGGTCCTCTTGTCGCGTGGTAACAACACAGTTGTGCAAGAGGACCTGTCTTCCTCAGGGTCTTGATGCAGACAAGGGCATTGTCGTTATGCTCGCTCCAGCGACGACATGCTTTGTAAGACCACTGCTGGCCACCTGACTGTTGATCACTGGAGAGTTAAGAATGATACTGGAAAAAATGTTACACTTTGTGTTTTCTGTTTTCTTCTACAGACTGTGCCCATCAAAATGAGGAATTTTACTACTGCAAATCTAAAGGCGAGAAGTATCCACAGCTGTGCCCGCAATTACACGACACGTGTGGCAGTATAGGAGAACAAATATGCGTCTGTAAAGAAGGCTACTTTCGGTGGGACTTTTGGGAACCTTGCGTTACGTGGAGAGAATGCGGTAAGAGCCTTCGAACACGCTTGTACTACGGAAAATAGTGATACGTATTTTGGATATCTAGTGCAAGTGTAAGCAGCTTGTTTCAAAGGCTACGCTAAGTGTTGATCAAATGAATATTTTGAAACTTGAACTGCACTTGAAATATGCTTTGTTGCATGGCGGCAATTTAACGTGGCAGAATGACAACCAAGGATTACAAAGGACAAAATGCACACCCCAGGCTTGCGGCCAGTGATTATATACACATAGGGGGGCGAAGGTGATTTGATCGCCATATGGGCCACGTGTCAGAAAGGGAACGATATCACGCAAGTACACATGTACAGATCTGCCACCCTCCCCCCACACTTATTTTGGAAACAACAGTATAACCGCAACAGATTATGGCACATAGCGATCATGTGGGCGGTGCTGTCTCTGTGGGTAACGATGTTCGTTAACAGAGTTTAAAGGCTCCACCGGTTCGCGCTGAATGATCGCCGTGGTGTCGTTATCGGTTGAAGAGTCGGTAGCTGGGACCTGATGGCTTCTCACGAAGGGTAGATCGAACTCCGTGGTGTCAGTGTTACCCTTGCGAATGTGGGTTTGATGACGCACCCACTGGAAAACACCATGTGGAGTCACGACACTTAAAAGGTATGACACAGGTCCTGTACGGGCGAGAACTGTTGCACAGAGCCACTTTGCTCCCGGTCGGAAGTTGCGCACCCGAACGTCATCACCCACACCAAATTTTCTCGCGACGCTTGAGCGGGTACATAAATAAAGGTCATTTGAAAGACACATACTAATATTTCGATTTGTCTAGTTTTTGCAGATGCTTTTGTAAGGTCAACAATATTTTTGAGCTGCCAGTGAAATGGTTAAAAAGCTTTTGCAGAATTACAAGCTCAAGTTAAAAATAATAACGGTGTACTAGGTGAGCGTCGTGCAGCATTACTGCTAATCTGAGCACGAACAATCATAGTCCTACTCTTGGGGAAATACGAGGGCGGCAGTACTGATTCCAGTACAATTTCCGGTAGGCAACAAACTACAAGGTAGAAAATGGATAGACACGCCGTGCAAGTCCCTTAGTGCAGAATCTGTAATCTCCTACTATAATATATAGGCTTCCAATGGACGTAAGGCACCGTCTAGGGCGTCAGAGAAATATTTATTGCCTCAAGGTTAGGATAATTAAGAATGTAAACTCCACGTTGTCGACAAGTAACAGCGGTAACACAACATCATTGGGGAATCTCTTTGCCTCTGAGGGAGCATAAATGCGCTGCATCTGGTAGTACCGCTTCTGAATCCTTAACAATTATTTGCTTTAAAAGTGTGCTAAATGGTATTCGCTGTTAGTGTATTCTTCAATGTCAAAGTTTTGTTCACAGTACCACATACAAGGTGATTCACATCGCTTCATCAACACTTATAGCAGTGGTATGTCGTGGGAGGGAGAAACCAGGACCTACGACTTGAAGTCACCTGACAATTCAGAATGTATACTGCGCATTTGCTTAAACACAATACCACTGACATTAGAACCGTCGAAATATTTCGTTAAATGCAAAGGTCGTGCCTAAAGAGAGTGCAAAGTTTGCTGTGAAGAACAAGATGTGTTTGCATCTGTTTACTCCTATTTTACTTGTCAACTGTGATTGGCGCCTGCGAATTACGAATCAAGTGACGTAATGAGGCGTTTGGGCGTGGGATATATGGGTATCTAAACCGTGTTGTGAAAAAGAGCAGAGGAATACGGGGCCTTGTGTCTGAATTGAGCAGACTGAAAATAAATCAGACGCCGACAGCAGGTAATGTGTTGGAAGAGGGGAAGATACGATGGCCTACATTTATCTACATTTATATATTTAGCTTACATTCATCTACATTTATCCACAATCTTATATGAGGGCCACAGCTCGATCGCCAATGAAAAAAGACATAGTATTACTGGAAAGACGCTAAAGCTAACGTAGAAATTTCGCTTTAGCGACATGTTCTCTTTATCGGCTTTTCATGACTACCTGATATACAGTATATCTAGAGATTTAGCGCGCCATAATTTTGGTTTCAACATTGTCGTCGTCCTCCATTGTTTACTCATTTTCCGGCTCAGCTCTTCAAAACGTGTTCGATAAGACACGGCATCTGGCGGTAGCTGACGGCACAACTGATATTAACCATTGCTTTAATCGTGTCGGCTAACATTCACGAAAGGCAATTTTCCTACGCGCAAGTATGAATTTTTATGGTCTAAGCTGCGGGTCACAAACTTCCACTATTTATGTAAATGGTGTTAACTTGTCCCAAGCCACCCCATAACTTGCTATTCGGGAGGAAATATATATATATTGTTGGCGTGCAGTCAAGACTAGATGTTCATTGGCCCCGCAAGCGATCTCCATGCATCTCACTATCGTTGCGGCAACTATTGACCCTTTTCGCGGTGATCCCGTGGGCGCTGCCATGTTTGATCACGTGGTGACGCGTCCATTGCATGCCTCAACTGCCTCCGTTGCCTCCTTGTTTACAATGAAGTGTATGACGCCGGCGCGGCTTAGAAAACCTTAGTCTTGGGAGATATCATAAACGGTGACTGGGTGAATGACACGAAGCTTTGATCACAGCTTCAGAGGACATGAAAAAGCGCTTTCGGAGCTGACTAACCTATGTCCAAACGGCGCAAGCAGTGTATAAGGTGCTTGTTCTGAAAGCGGGGCTAAATATGAATTTCAAGCTTTCCAAACATTCCGATTATGAATTCAGTCAGGATTAGTGTGCTTTGCGCTTTGTACTTTATTTGGCAAATATTTTGAAGCAGCGGTTCGTCAGTTTCTGACTCAGTGAAGTTCCTCGGTGTGGCCACTATTTCAATTTTTTCCTCCCTAATCGCTCGCGGGTGTGCTCAGTTCCGCTAGATTTGTTCTTCCGGCGCACAAGGCTTGAAACGTAGCTGTTTTGTACATTGTAATACCTTGTAGCAAATACGTATTATCGCTAGTAACTAGCTTACTCTTGTGGACCGTCACGAAGCATTCAGCTTCGACCATTCGTGCGCTATCGATGTAGTACCGTCACTTATTGTGCGTATATAGTGCGCATGTATTCAAGAGTGCGCCCATTCACTTATTCTTGCCACGTTGGCGAATTAGTGGGTGTAAGTTTCCGTGCCGGTTGGGGTAGATGTGTGTAAATTCTGTGCGCGAAACCTACTATGACAGGAGGCGGCGCTACTCCCGTTATCATTGTTTAACGATCAGTACTCACTTTTGCCGACGTACCGGGGCGCGTATTTGTATTTGCGCCCAAGCCCAGTGCTCGACCACTGGCGCCGCCATGCACCGCTCGCGCGTACCATGTTTCAAGGTGGTTTCTTTCGCCGAGGGCGCTCGAACGCAATCATATGGTTCGCATGAATGCTCGTTGAGAAAGCGTGGCTGTATGGCGTAGTGGTTACGACACTTGCTTAGGGACCGGCGGTGCGCGGGCTCGAATCCCGTCTTGGCATGGAACTTTTTTCTTTGTATCACCATTTTTTCCCCTCTCTGTTGGGCGGTGCGGTCGGTTGAACCCCGGTGCCACGGCAACACCCCAAATAAAAACATACTGCTCCAGTCAAGTAGACTGCTTCCTCCCTCATAGTGAGATTATATTTGGATCATCAAAACAGTGATGCGTTTATTTAGGAATAGCATCGAGCCCTTAACAGCAGCCACCTAGTCAACCCCAGCACAGCGTGTTCTCCGTTTCCAACGGCAGCGGCTAGCACGGCCGCCTGAATCGGCGCCGCGCGCGCCGATCCAGACGGCCGTGCGGCTAGAAACATGGTACGCGCGAGCGGCGCATGGCGGCACCAGCGGTCGAGCACTGGGCTTGGGCGCAAACAGAAATACGCTACCGGGGCTGAAGCCCTTTCTTTGAAGGTTAGCAATACAACGCAGGTGGATGATCAAATTTGTATATCTTCGAGGACAGCCGCACATCTCGAAGCGCCGGAAACACGTACGGACAATTGCAGCAGCGGTCCGCGAACTTGGCCCCACATATTTATTAGATTCCTTAATATGCCAGTCACTATTTTTGCAGCCAACTACTGCACACGTCTTCAATCCACACCATTCAAACCAGAATAAATAGAGCGCAGTGTGTTAGCGAAAACTCAGTTGCATTTCCGACAGCTGATCGCACAGAAGCAAGGTAGAAGCGGAAATGGTTTCGCATTCGTGCGCGGTCGCTGAGGAGACGTATGGCGCGCCGCCGTAAGCGCCATCTCGTTTCTCTAAAGCAAACTGCTCCGCGAAAACGGTCAATACTGAACAGCCTCTTATGGAGACGATTTGCTTTATTTCACGAGACTTCAGAAGATTTCGCGTTGCAGCACCCGTCCATAGTTCGTTCACCATGACCCTGAGAGCGTTTTTGAGACGCGCTTTCAGGGTCAAGAGTAGGGTGATTCGACATCGGTATGCAAGAGAAGGCAGCCTGAGGAACCATTTTAGTTAACTGATGATGTGCTTCTTAGAACATTTAAATGGTAGTGCGCAGATTTCGATTGCTTGCTTTGTGTTAATCAGGTAAGTTCGATTCCAGTTCAAAATATATACAGCATAGGCGATTGTAGATAAAATTTCGTTATGTATGTCGTTGCTGAATGTTATCAAAAAGCAACGGACCAAGAAGCGAGCCTTGGGGGAGACCGGATGTTATTTTTGATGTTAAATAATGCAGATCTGCTGTGACAGTAAATTGAACTCGCTCAGTTAAGAAGCACTTGACCCACGGTAAGCTTAACTGGTCAAGACTTAGTGGCGCAAGTTTATTCTTAATTCGTTATTGAGCGCTATGGTCAAATGCTTTTGAGAAATTCATGAAAATGACGTCAGTCTGATACAAAGAATCTAAGTTAAGGTGAAAGCCAGTATTATATTGTTACGGTGGTCACGGTGGTTCCCCAGTGTTGTAACTTCAGAGCCGGGGCATGCTTTTCGAATCCTTTATTCAGGCATGCCAACGGGCAGCCACAAAACAGCACAAAAGAACACAGTAACGTAGGGCACACGCCCATATATACAAGTAGCTCCAGGTTACACATGCGCAGTGGCGAGCATTCATTTATCACTGCAACTTGACAACTGCGACACGTGTAGCCTATCGCGATATGAACACAACACCCAGTCACGGTCGTCAGCCGACACCTGCTTTCAAAGCAGTTCTGTTAAGGTCCGAGTCCAGCGCTCAGTGAACCCGTTCGTCTGGCGATGATGCGAGGGGGTGATCTTTCGCTGAGTGGAGCAGTAGCGCATGATATCGTCTATGACTTATGAGAGCAAGGTACGGCCTCGGCCAGCCAACAATTGACGTGGGGCCCTGTGTGCTTAAATTACACCACGGAGAAGAATGTCCGCCACATCTGTCGCACAGCTGGTCTCCAGCGCTCGTGTAATTGCGTAGCGTGTCGCGTGATCGGTAGCGACGGCAGCCTATTTGTTTGCTGAAGCAGATGTAGGGTCCGAAAGTCCGAACCGACACGGAAGAAGGGCTCAAGGGGGGCTGGGCTGAAGATACCCACCAGCAAGTGTTCTTTTGGTATCGACAGAGCTCGCAGGTGCTGACATAACGCCGCACTGAGCGGGCTGGGCCCGGCCAATTGAAGCAAAGGGGCATGCGGTCATGCGTGCGAGTAACACCAAAGTGTCCAGCGTTTGGGGCGTCGTAAAGCTTACGAAGAACTGTGGAGCATAGGTGTCATGATATAACTAGGAGAAGAGCAGGACCATCATGGTGCATGTTACGCCGACATAAGGTACCATCCTTCAAGGCGCACATGCGCACAGACGTGTCGCTGGGTGACGATTCCTGGTGCTTTATGTTACGTAGGCATCCCAACGCTGTTCGCCGGTGATGTTACAGCAACTGGTTCACGGAAAAGGCTCAATCGAGGGCTTCTGTGCGCGAAGAGTCACAGTCGGCCACATGGTAGGGGATAAACAATCCGCATCTTTGCGCAGGCTCCCTTCCCTCTCTTGTATACGACCGTGTAGGTTTACTCTTGCAGGTGCAGTGCCCATCAAGTGAGTCTGCCTGTAGGATGTTTCAAAGAGGCGAGCCAACAGAGGGCATGGTGGCCGAAAACTACTGTGAACGGTCGTGCGAATTTAAAAAGGCGAAGTCTTACAACTACCCATAGAAGAGCGAGGCACTCACGTTCCGCAATTGCGTATTTTCGCTCTGATGCAGACCGCAGCCTTCTCGTATAAGCGATGACGCAGCTCGCTCTACGTTAAGGGAAAACAGCGCCTACAACATAACCACTAGCATAAGTTCGGATTTTGGCATGGGCTGATTGGTCGAAGTAGCCCAAAACGGAAAGCGTTGTGAGGAGTGTGGTTACCGTTAAAGGATGCATTGATTTACCCCAGCAAAAAGTTTCAATGTAACAACTTCCAGGTTACTGGTTTAACATAAAGAAGAACAGCAGTTATATTTTTTAAACCAAAATTGTTACCCCGCGACCCCTCGATGACCTATCACGACGATAGGTCTGTTAAGACGGTGGAAAAACAACTATCATTAATAACGTCATGCAGCCACGTTTCGGTTAACACAACTACATTGGGATTGTAACTCAAGATAACCGATTCAAGTTTCTCAGATTTCTTAACAATGCTGCGAACATTAATGTTTAGAACACGTAATTCTTTAGCTGCTACTGTAGTGCGTCATTCATTTTTTCAAGCATCTTGATTACCACGAATTGGCGTTCTCGTGTTTTGTTGTTCATCGCAAATGAAGAACTTAATATCCACTCGAAGTTTGTCAATAATTGAGCTGACTTTCTTTCCCTGTTCCTTCTCGGCTTTTGCGCTGCTCCTTCTCTGTTTCGCTTCCCCAGAGTACTTCGCGAATAGTTATTCTGGACCGACATTCTGGTGCCGTTTCATTTGTAAGCGTTTTTCTCCACAAGATGATTTTCATTAAAATCCGGGAAATAAATTGTCACTAGTCTTTGTATGCCCGCCTTCCAAGTCGATGAATTCTATCAACGGATTTACATTAAATGCCAAGCTTTGTAGCAAAATTTTTGTCCAGAAATATATTTTTTAGAACCAATTCTCTTTCATTCGGATCTTCGCGAATACCGAAGACCACCATTTTGAGCGCATACTCCTATCTTCTAGGTCTGTTCATTTTGCTTCCAAAGATTTTACTGTTCGTTCAAGATTGTCGACCCGCGAAACTCTTGTTTCCAACTCAGCAAACCTGGTTCTAACATCATCCACGAGGTTATCCATGTTAGCCTGTCGATTCCTAAGCGCTGTTACATCCGTTAACAGTTGATTTTGACCTTACGATAGTTCATTGAGCATGGATTCAACGGAAGTGTTACTGTCGTCTGGGGAGCCTAGATTTAACTCAACGTCCCCGCACAGCATAAGCAAGCGCACACAACCCAGATTTGTCACAAGAGAAATGCACTTTTGGGGGCACGGCAACACGACAAGTCCTATTGTCCTACTCAGCAACAAAGGAGACGAATTACAGCAAATGATTGAGGACCTTAATTGAGAAACTGTAAGAATTGGGTAGAAGATGAATACGCGGAAGACAAAGAAAATGTTCAATAGCCTGGCAAGGGAACAAGAATTCAGGATCGCCAGTCAGCCTCTAGAGTCTGTAAAGGAGTACGTTTACCTAGGTCAATTACTCACAGGGGACCCTGATCACGAGAACGGAATGTACAGAAGAATAAAATTGGGTTAAAGTGCATACGGCAGGCATTGCCAAATCCCGACTGGGAGCTTACCACTGTCGCTGAAAAGAAAAGTGTACAATCATTGCATTCTACCGGTGCTAACATATGGGGCAGAAACTTGGAAGGTAACAAAGAAGCTCGAGAACAAGGTAAAGACCGCACAAAGAGCGATGAAATCTTAGGACTAACGTTAAGAGACAGGAAGAGAGCGGTGTGGATCAGAGAACAAACGGGGATAGCCGATATTCTAGTTGACATTCAGCGCAAAAAATCGAGCTGGGCAGGTAATGTAATGCGTAGGATGGATAACCGGTGGACCATTAGGGTTACAGAATGGCTACCAAGATAAGCGAAGCGCAGTCGAGGTCGGCAGAAAACGAGATGGGATGATGAAGTTAGTAAATTTACAGGCGCAAGTTGGAATACGCTAGCCCAAGACAGGGGTAATAGGAGATCACAGGTCCTGCAGTCCTGCAGTGGACATAAAATTTAGGCGGATGATGATGATGACGATGAATCACTAACCTGCACGAAGCAGAAGAATTGCAAATAAATCCACATGCTTGTTGATGGTCCGCCATGCCCAATGAAATTGCGTGTATGGGCTTGCTGCTCTTCGAGGCAGCGCGCTGACGTCATGTGACGACCAGGCGGCTCCTCTGATGGAGTATCTTGATGCAGCGAAGGGTCGTCGTCACGAAGGCAGTGATGCGGCACCAGCGGCACCGGTGAAGCAGTTGTGATCCGGGGGCTTGACAGCTTGACAGATACGGCTTGTGAAGTATCGCGCTGACAGCTGTATGTAGTTGCAGAATTGATGCGGCAAGACCAATAATGTACACCTGGTGCAAGCAGAAGAATGGCTTAGAAATCCCCATGCTTGTTGATGGTCCGCCGTGTCCACTCACCACACCCCAATTTCAGATTCGCCAGCATCTGTAACAGCTGGCGAACATGAAAATTCAACATAAGTCATGGTTTTAGATGATAGGCGAACAAAGTCACTGCAAGGAAAGCGAGACGGAGGTGGTTGGTCACTGGCTTCACAGAGGCGAGGCAGTTCAAGGCGGGGGGCAACGGCGGAGCAAACAATCAGAGCGAAACTTGCAGAAAGAAAATCAAGTCCAAATATGAGGTCGTGAGGCCACTGCGCAAGGACCGTTAAGGTAGCCACCTGGTCACCCGCAATGGTAAGCCGAGCTGTGCACAACCCAACAACAGCGACCGTCGCACCGCAAGCGGCACGTTCGACTCTGGTGATGGGATGTGTAAGGATCTTCATGCGACGGCGAAAACTGGCACTCATGACACAAACGTGCGTTCCAGTATTAACCAAAGCTTTGTCAGGGACGCCATCGAAGCGGACTTCAATGTGTTCCGGTGGGCACCTAAGGACATCAGATGATTTTGCGTCAAGGTCGACAGAGCTGCTTCACCTACAGTAGCTGCGCAGTCTAGTTTTCCGGCGAAAGGCGACGGCTGAAGGACGGCGAAGGAGGGTGGCGGCGAGTAGGAGGATGAGATGAACGGCGATGCGGCGAAGTCGACTGGAAGAAGTGGGTACCTTCCTCGGGGACATTGAGTGCAGAGGATTCGGTGGAGTGCGGAAGTGGCAAAGTGGTGGAGATGCGGGGTAGTCTGAAGCACTGCGGTGTCCAGTATCTTCAGGAGGCAGTCCCCGGATCCTGCGGCTGGTCCGATGGACGGCAGTATCGACTAACACAGGGCTGGTGCTTCCGCTCCCAGGAGGAGTCTGAGGCATGAGTGAGAAGTCCACTTTGCCACACGCCTTCAAAGGGGGCTAAGGACGTTTATTGAGAGCAGCTGGGCTCTGGAGAAAACGGCGGTGAGAGCCAACTATCGAGCGGGGCGGTTAGCACGCGCACTTTCTTCTTGCGCCTCTGCGCTTGACCTGTTCCCACTACTACAGGTGACAATATGTTCATGCTATTCTCAATACGAAACTTATCGCTACCAAAGTCCTTTTTAGAGTGTACTCACTACTGTTATATTTTTGTGATCTTTTGTAAATATCCTTAAGGATGATCTTGTTTAGCGTGCGGTAGTTAACACAAAATCGCACTGATCCATCCTTTTCCTGCACTAAAACGACGGGTGATGACCAAGAACTGGCGCAGGGGCGTATGATGTTTCTCTTCAGCATATCGGCGACGTTCTCCTTGATGATTTTGCATTCGGCCAAAGAGACTCAGTATGGACGATGGAGTACGATAGTATGGCTATCCGTGTCGATACGATGGGAGGCAACGGAGGTCTGTCCGAGTGACCAGGTATTCATATTCAAGGAGGCCTGATGCTCTGTGAACATTATTAGCAACACTTCACTCTGAGCAGCAGTAAGTTCAGGACGTAAGGAGTGATGAACCCGTCGCCATTGGTGATGTCTGTAGTAGAGCGAGTTATGATTTGCTCGTGGCCGGGAGGCAGTACAGAATCGGCAGCAGTGAGAAAATGAAGTCGTGGCTCATCAGCACTCCCGCTGCAATGAACTGTCTCTGTCAAAGGCACTACACGTTGACGGCAAGAGATTAAAGCGGACGCTGACGAGTGCAAATCTTAAACTAAATGCTTACGATACAACATATTAACAATATATAACAATACTGGGGTGAGTTGTACCGCTGTAGAAGCACTAGGTTTGAGCGGCCTTCAACGCCAAGGAGCAGAACACCGACACGCACCACGCGCCACACAAGCACAACACTTAGTCGACGCCCCCGCACGGCGAGCACGGCATTATTTTTTTCGTTTTCCGTGCGTACATGCGATGACAACCACCAGTTTTAACAATTTTCTTCACAACTTTTCTAATGGGTAAGGTAAAGGTGGGAAACAAACGTAAAAATCTTACACGAAGGTCCACATTCAAAAAGAGTTGACAACTGACAGATGTCCACGTGCTCATATATAACTAGGGTTTTAAAAGCAAAGTCAACAAATGGCTTCCCGTCCTTCAGCACACCACAGGTTAAGTAGTTGAACACTACGGTAATATACACTTGGTAGTTGAATGAGTTAAACACGGCTCAGTTAACCTGCTTCAACGTTAGCCGATCCTTTGATGTAATTAGCGGCAAAAGAGTACTCTTGCAAGAGTAAGATCCACTTCCAGACTGTTGT
This sequence comes from Dermacentor silvarum, assembly GCF_013339745.2. Taxonomy (NCBI): domain Eukaryota; kingdom Metazoa; phylum Arthropoda; class Arachnida; order Ixodida; family Ixodidae; genus Dermacentor; species Dermacentor silvarum. The sequence goes on along the minus strand of NC_051162.1, from coordinate 166,537,473 downwards.
TAAAGTATTTAGCGGACTGCAAGTACTGCAAAGGCTGATGATCGCATTGTATGGCAAATTGTTGGCCGTACAAGTTCAAATTGAATTTGTTACTGCCCATACATGTGCCAAGCTCCCCAGTTCAAGGGTGGAATACCTTGTTTCTCGAGGAAACAGATTGCGGCCTGCGTAGCCACCAAGATGTAAGACGTGGAGCAGTACGGCACTAAAACCAGTGCTTGATGCATCGGTGCGGAGGACAAATTACTTTCTCATATGGGGGTTTGCACAATGTGAGCGTCGCCAAGCTTATTCTTCAGAATAGGGAAAGCTTGTACTTGAGCCGGTCACCACGCAAGAATATTGTTCTGACCGAGGCGTATGAGATCATTCAAAGGCTTGGTGCTCTCGGCTATGATAGAGACCTGCAGCATTGGTAAAGTTTCAGTTTCCTCATGCTTATTTAGCGTATTGATGTGGAATATATTTCACTTTTTCCACTTACGTTCAAAACCTAGTTGACCTTATTCTTTCGATGGCTTCAAATAGGTCCTTCTATTGAATTAGCAATTTATTGAAATCAGTCGGCAGTAGTAGTACTTTATCGCCGGAATTTAAATTGCGAGGGCGGCTCTTGCGGTCAAAGAAGTTTTTTTGTTTTGTTTTGCGCGTGCCCTCTCTAAATTATCATGGGCGAGTTTGCATGTCTCTACAAGGCAGTTTTGATGAGGGACAAGCCAGGTATAGGTTGTGCGAGTTTCACCGTCGATATCTTCGTTGGTCCACAGCTCCTTGATCACCGGCAGTGGTCCTCGTACGTGTCGGCCATAAATCAACCGAAAAGGGGAAGACAAGGCTTGCTTGCGGCACCTCTCTGTAGGCGAAGAGCAGTGGGGCAAGGTTTTTCCTGGCATGGTTTGTCCTGAAGACCATGCTACTCAATATGACGTTATTTCTAGTACACATCGAGATGGTGAGGTTCATGGCGTGATCGGGCTGTAAAAGACCTATTGCTGGCAGGGAAATGCGCCAGCCTTGTTCCATTGGTTCCTTAGCAAGTCCCAGCAGCAGTTGTGAAGTATACACAACAATAATTTGTAAAACATGGCAAAACAGACCTTCGTAAGCTTGCAAGATGTAGGAAGGTTCAGGAAAGAGAAAAAAAAACGAAACTCACTTGATTGTAAAAACAAGCTGTGAAAGAACCCCAATACTGTTTTTTTTTTTATAAGGAGTGCTTCACAGTTGAAAAAAATTGTCCTGCTGTGGGAATCGAATCCTAGACCAACGGCCTTCCTGCGCGATCGACGTACTCTCTGAGCGAACCAGGTGTTCAGTATCTATTGACTTCATCAATGATTTTCCACAGACAACACGTCAAATCACCAGTGAGGTTGTAGTTGCAATTCTTCACCTAATTTATAAAATGGCTAACAGCTGCCAACTTGATCTTCGCCTGGTGGTGGATGCAGTGATATTCGGCAGTCGTCAGACAGCCGATCTCAGATTAGCGCTGGTATGCGCTAAAACAATATCGGCGTTCTTGCCATAGTAGATTGCTTCGTTGTCACGACTTCTAGGCACGTAGTTGGCGTGAGGTAATTTTCTCGGGCTGATGGAGCATCTTTCTAAAAAGTGGTGATGCCTTCAGAGGTCGCTACGGTTATTTACCGTACGAGGTCTCGGAGACCTTCGGAAAGTGACGATTGCTAACTGTGATACGGTGACTGTGATTGGTAGCAGATTGGTGACTTTCTCCGGATGCCACTTGACAATGCATGATGAGCATCTCGAACCTTGGAACTCAATTGCCCGGGACGTGGCGCTGAAATAAAATACATGGAGATGGATTGATAGGTAGGGGAAAAAGTAAGAGATATGGGGCCTGCTTTCCCGCTGTGACAGCAACGCGCTCCGCGGTGAAGTGTCGCTCAAAATATATCTGTTTGACTTTTTGTATTTGTGGTCGTTGGAGTTCAAACGTCTAGTACAGCATCTTGATAATTGCGCAAAACGGGACAAATTGTCGCGAAAAGGGAAGCCAGGCAGACAGGACAGAGGCTCAGTAATTAAGGATTTATTGAAACTTTCCTACGAGGAACAGAAGCACTGATACGCTGGAGAACCCGCACATACGCCTTGGAGGAACCGGGCAATCGAAAATTAGTAGAATACCTGCTAGTTAGTACAGCATTTCGCATGGGTATAGATGACTCACAACGTATGATGGTAGAATGCACTCTACTAGAATGCACTCTACTAGTTATGGCGCATCCTTGTCATTCAGCTGGAATAAGCTTTTCTATTCATAGCCTCTGCGGTAGGCACAAAGATACTCATGCGCTTGTCCTGATCGTCAGTGTCATTACTGAGCGAGATTTTAAGCTTTCTAAAGGTGCAACACCGTTAGAAAACTTAAAATCTCGCTTAGTGAGTTTTTTTAAGTGTCACTTACAGAATGGATACCAAGAGAAGGGAAGCGCAGTCGAGAACGCCAGAAGAACTAGGTGGGGTGATGAAGTTAGGAAATTTGCAGGCGCTGGTTGGAATCATCTAGCGCAAGAGAGGGGTAAGTGAAGACCACAGGAGAGGCCTTCGTCCTGCAGTGGACATGAATAGGCTGATGATGATAAGGATGATGATGCTATAAATGTCACATGCTGGTTATTATTACACCAGTGTTTAGTGCTCATCACGTAACAGTGCAAATCTCGTTGTTTGTCTAGAAAAGAACACTGGCATCAAATTTACATCGCCCTTTTCTTTCTTTTCATTACGGTGTTTTTATCAACGATCTTCAAAACAAAGTCTTGCCCACTGCAAGCAGCTATGAGGTAAGATTTTCTCATTTTTGAACAAGTGCGCCGAAGGGCAGTCGCGGTATTGGGCTCAGCACTCACTTACCCAACTCTCTGATTCAGTAACTCAGTAGGAGTCATAGCAAAGACAACAGGGCAACCATAACACAACCTTCCACGCGTTTCACAGCCTACTGTTTGCCATAGTAAATAAAATGGCACTCTAAATCGAAGAGTACGAGGAACAGACTTTCAGTCAGCATGAATATTATTCTAATTTATTTATTCCCATACATGCGTTAGCACTCGAATTTTCTTTACCAATAAATTACTTTGCATTCGCTGAAAAAAAAACACACACTAAGGAAAACTGCACACTTAAGGCCGTTTTCTCGTGTATATACCTCACCCCCATGACCAATTGAAAACGGCATTTACACCCATTTAACCCTTTGTTGGACAGCGGGACATATACGTCCCACTTTTCATTGCACGTTCTCGGTGCTGTCACTCCTTAAGAGAGCTCGCTCTAACACATAGAAGCCACTAACTCTATATATTGAGTATACCGCAACCTTCTGTATGCACTTTCATAGCGTTTCCGCTAAGTGGAAGCACGCAACAAGACAAGTAGCAGTTTTTGTTTTTTCATGTCCCCTTTTCCGTTCTTTTTTGTGTTTTTGTGAGCTACTTTCAAGCAAGCAAAAAATGTCTGGTGAGTAAATCTTGTGTTTCTTGCACTACAGTAACCACTTATAAACAAACTATCAGCTATAATTTGTGGTGTTTAGCGTGCATAGATAAACGGAACCTTTTTTACGAAAACCGGTGTGATTCACCTGTTCCAGGTTAGGCTTAGCGTATAGCGTGCGGGCTGTTCGGTCCGTACCGATTGCTTCTTTCTTTTGCTACTACTTGGAACCAGTAGGGACTCTTTGTTAAAAAAAATATTTTGTTTGAAATGCAGGTACTAGAAGGCAGTGAGACATTGTTCCTAACGAAGGCGTCTGGGACTGTATTCACAAATCTCGTGAGGTGCTTCAAATCGTCCTTAATTTTTAAATCGTGGGCTGTATGGGTCCGCACAGTGGAATTCCAACAGAGGACTGGAACACTATCACATGCAGAGGTTCGGTAAACACCATCTTACTATTTTGGTTTGCTTGTTTATATCTTCTTTTGAACGTAATGCGATTTCAATAGTTCTTCCGGAAGGATTTAATTATTTATACTGGTATTGCTTTACACCGGCACGGCGTCATAGAAGAGTGAAGTTGGGGTTGAGACGGGTATTATTGCATTGAGATTTAAGTTCTGCACGCTGTCTGGGCTCCATCACGAGATTTCGACAGATGGCCATTGCACACGTAAGTCTAACACTACGAGAAGCCATAGCAATTTGTTTTGTAGCGAACTCTACACTGGCCGCATTCTCGCCATTTCGCTGTGGCCGGTGGCAGCACTGCGAGCTGAGCCGTTGCCTGGCAACCACCGCAGTTGGCAGCGTTTCTTTCTCTATTGTCTGACCACCCCGCGGCATCTTACCGGCGTCTGACCACGCCGCAAGCGGCGTCTGACAGGCGTATTTCGCCCGGCGAACTGCTTCACTGGAGAAGGTCGGGAATGCCAAACACGCGAAGCTAGCGTCGGAGACTGATGAAGAGGTAGCCGTTCGGCTCACAAAACGCTTGTACTTGCCGGCTTATAATTTATACTTGGCTTATATCGATGAGTGTACACCTAGGTATAATAATTAAAGCTAAATTAAATGCTAACCAAATGAAAGCAAGACTTAACCAGGCTAAACCAAGCTTTCGCTTTGCTTATCCAGGGTTAGCTGAGCTAAGCCGCAGCCATTTTTTTAAAGAGAGCTCCGAACGTATTTCGGCAACCTTTCATAAAACCAGTTCATTCACAGCGAATCTGTTATTGACACTACAAAGCAATTTTCACGGTTTTCTTAAAAATGTATTTTTCTTCCGAAGTTATTTATGGGGAAACGAGGAAAGTACTAGGAACAAGATGCAGGAACATCTTGAAGTATATGAGCTAGTTTCGCGTAAATGAACAGTGTGCATTCTCGCTGTCGGCTACTTTCGGGACAGTATGTGACACGCTCACAAAGTTTCTCCGCTGTTTCTGGAACGGCCAGTATACACAGCAATTTCATATATGTGTAAGATGGGGGTGCCATTCGATGGTCGCGATGGTTGAGTTCGATGTGTTTAAGGAAAGTATGCGCTTTGAAAATAGTTACGGATTGTGCTTACTCCCAATTTCTATGCGTTATATGAATTGTGTAGTTTGTTTTCCAGTTTACTCAGTGACCGATGCAAGGGAAGTTGCTAATAATTTGTTGATGTAAGGAGCATGTTGTGAGTAAGGAACAATCAATGCTCAGCCTGACTAGGTAAACTACAACCTTTGTGGGAAACACATTCAATGAATGCGAAACTTGGGGGGGTATGTAAAATGTTATGTGACGCGAAGCTTTCATGTTGCTGATTTAATTAGGAGCGCTGCGCATAACTACGGAAACCTTGGTGTTTCCTTGTTACGTTCGTTATACAGTCGACTTTCATTTTTCTGACCCGCACGATACAGCAAGATTTGGTTGCTATAATCGAATGGTCGAAACACAGATGCCCGAAAATGAACAAATTCAAATGTGTTTCGGTTTCCTGGCTCTTGAAGGGCAAGTAAGTCACCATGAGGCGAAGAGCACAGACATATTCAAACACTCGCTCATGGCGGCATGACCCAAAACAAGCGGCGACGAATTGCTTCAGAGGCGGAAGGAGCGTCGGCTATGTCACTGGCAGTCTCGGCAGGTCACGCCAGTGGTACTTCTCTTATTCTTGCGAGCGTACGGGGCAGGCCGAGATGACATGCAGTAGGATCATCACTGCGGCCGGGACCTCTGCCCACAGTGCTGAGGTCACAACGTGAAGGTTGTTGGCACGAACTGGTCAGAAGCCCTTCTTTAGAAAGATGCACACAAAACGAAGACTATCCAGACCCTAATGCATTTATGACAAAGTCGCTATTACCTTCCAATTACTCGACAGGGCTCTTTATTTCAGGGTCGGCTCGTTGCTGTTCGGTGAAGTCGTCTCTGATGATTGTTCCCAGAAACGTGTACTCACCTTGTTCCTCTTCACGCTGAGCGTCAGGGGGAGTGCAACACAGGAAGTCGGCCTCAGAACGCTTCTGTCCGGACTTGCAGACCACAGTGTTATCATATTCTTAGAGACTCAAGCTCGATAGTGCGAGGCGGTCTGAAGTGTCTTTCAAGTTGGCCAGCCAACACAATGCATGTTAGTCGCTTAGGACGTTCAACGGCCTACGTTATAGCTGAGGCCGAAATTCATCTAAGGCCTCGCTATCAGCTTGGTAAGCCCAAGTACTCCTTTTATATCCATGTTTCTTGAACACTCGATAATCAGAGCTTCTAGTGACCACTACTGGAAGCTTCCTCGTTTTTATAGGGACGGGCTCACTTTTCGGTGGTGAAAATTTGTAGACGCTGAACTGTAGAAAAGCAGTAAAAACAGCATGCTATAAAAGCTATACCGCACGTCACAAATGCAGTAGTGTTACAATGGGGCTTAAAATTCTGCTCCCACGAGGTGTAAATCTTAAACAATGGGATCCGCTAAATCTAACAAAGTGATGCCTTGTTTTTAAGGACGAAAGCCGCTGGGTTGAAAAACTTATGCAGAATCCTCAAAATTGCTAGGATATACACGTAGTATAGAAAAATCGCGTTAATTTCAATCGATCAATATGTCGTGGCGGGAAGAAAAGCCCTTTCCAAAGCGAGAGCGACAGTGCTAAATTACAAATAGCTCTAGCAGGGACAGGCATTCTATCCTTAGGAATAATTATATCCGCTAAAAACTGAAAGATAACTGAAAACACAAGGTAGAGGTGTTTGCGAATAAGTTTCCCTGCGCTGTTGATTATCTATACCGGCCCTGTGCACGCTCGTACGTCAACTGGACCATAACGATTTGTCGGGCTTTGTTGGCACATCATCCATGCAGAAGGGGTAGCGGTGATTCTCCACTTTTAAAGACTTCCGTGAAGTTCACTGCCGAAAAATGGTACACATATACAACAAATTCGTGGGAGTTGTCAACTCTCCTGACTCCCGCCTCGGTTTGAACGAGAGCCATGGCCGGTCTCGGAAGGGGTATTTTAGTGTTTTTACACATATGGTATACTTCGTAGTGGTTGCTTGCCTTTCTTACAAAAAAGTGCGGGCGCAGCTTGGTGAGCGCGCAGGACTACCGCTTGCTCAATTCAAAGCAGAAATAGCGGGGTGCTTCACTTTCCACAAGTGTGTCGCAGTCAAGACACCTGGGAGGTCATCCTTGCAACCCATCGACTGCCAACTGATGGCGAAGGATAGGATCGATAGGTGGGCTCGTTGGCATTGCATTCTAAGGAAACTTACAGCGCAAGGAAAAAACTCGACGTAGAAAAGGAACACACAACACAGGAGATCATGCAAATCATGAAGAAATCTCGGGGACAATGACGGCTGTGCCTAATAAAAATAATCGGGCGGACTTAGTGGGACATAGTGGGAATTTCACAACAAAAGTCAACGCTGCTAGCTCTCCACTAAGACATCCGCCATACGCTGCAGCAAATGATAACTCTATCAGAGCTTGAGTGCAGCATACCAATTTTTGTCCAATTTAAGGAGGAAAGATAGTCTAACAGCTAATTGCTGACCCTTAATTCTGGGGCTAATGCGCAGATTGTGTCTGGAGATTTTCACAATGCCTCAGATTAGGCACGTACTGATATCTTGTCACTATGTGATGAATAGGTGTATTGTTCAGATTGCGTTCTTTTTAATTAAAACAGAAATGTATAAAAACTCTGTGAAGGTGGATGACGAGCGAAGCTGCGTGTGTTTATGGCGATTGACCGCTGCTCCCGTGAAACGTTCCAAATTTGCGAGATCGGGTTCCAAATTTGCGGGAACAGCCTGGCCCAACAGTGTGAGGCTGCCAAGCGAAGCACTCTAAGCCTACATGCCGTACGCCCCGGGGCGATGTATATGAAAGACCTCTGGCATGCGGAAAAAACCTATATTAGGCAAACTGGCCGATTATTTAATGAGCGAATGAGAGATCACGCAAATAATTTGAGGAATGATTTGACGGTACATCCTAGGACGCCCTTTAAATCCTGTTAAATTTGTGGTGTAAAGGTCATACTCGTACGTATCAAATAGTATGCAAATAATTGTAATGAATTGCACTTTTAACAGCGGAGCTGTTTAAACTGTAAATTGTTTAAGATTTAAATTACGTATACAAGTGACACGGATCATTTTACGCGTGGTTTACGAATAAGACAAATAACAAAAAAAAATTTCCCGCTGCCTTGGGCAGATTTATGAACGCAACTTACATGACATCAAGCGAAAATGACGTTCAGGGGGAGGGTAGGGGAAGAGAAGGTATAAATAATGTTCTAACAAATCAAAATGTGTGTGTATAAGCTACTGCCTGCTCAAGAACAGTTTAACCAGTGCCCCTTAACCTTATATGAGAGCAAGGTTACAAATCGCCAGCCTCGTACCTATAGTATTTTAAAGTGTGTGATTTAATAATTTGGAACTGAAATTCCTATTCCAAGTGCCCATAAGAAATGGTGTCGTTTGAAATTAGATTGTCAGTCTTTAAGGTCGCTCAAATGTGCATTTTTTTTTCTTTCTTTTCACAGACTGACTCGTCTGAGGGACGGACTGAGGACATGCTGCCGCCAGCCACCAAAGAGGAGACAGCACTAGGAAATGATGATGCCTCTCTGAATGCGAGCCGTACTTACGACGAGATGGAGCCGTGCATTTGGTGTTCGGCACTTCGTCCTTCAGAAGCGCCTATTGAGACTGAGCCGAAGAGCATTGATGGGAGCATTAATTCCCGTAGCTTGGTCCAGACCGGGCTTGAAACGGTACCTTGGTTCATGCGGCAGTCGGTGAAGCCGAGAAGCAGCTTGACTGCAATAAAAACAACGGTGAGTATATTAGTCTTCGTACTTTTTGAGGGATGACAACCTTCTGTGGCAATTAAGCCAACGCTATGTAGCGGAAGCACGCTGCTTACTACGCATCGGCATGCATGCCGTCAACGTGAATGTCTGTAGGCGAAGAAGCTCGCGAACACGCGCAAGATTGCCGCTCGACTGGCCGCTCGAGGAACTTCGCGTGTATTCGCGGGCTTCTTTCACGCTCGCAAAAACGCTTTTCTGCAACACGAATTTAGCAGCAGAAAGCTGTAGCGGGAGTTTTTGATGTTGCTCTCTAATTTTTTCATTGATACTTTTCGTCTACACTCTAAAAACAGTTGCACCCTTTGGGGTGCATTTTTGCCACACAACAATAATCGTCATCTGTCTTGCTTGCATTTCCTATCTTGAAAACTCTACACTTCCTACTTTCCTATCGAGAACGCTGTGTCACGCTGATAACGCTCTTGTCGTTCGTGACCGAGAAGTGCAGGGCGCACAGCGTTAAAGAAAGGACAGCCACGCAACTCAGATGACGATTATTGTTCTGTGGCAAAAATACGCCCCAAAGGGTGCAACTGTTTTTACAGTGTAATTGTAATATTTGAGAAGTCCATGAATTAATAAGACTAATTATATTTAGGCGGAACGCCAAAAATAATAGGAGTATCTCCAAGCGACGGCAAACAATGTTACCTCGGTTGTGTCTAACTACGTGGCATTTGCATATTTTTGCTTTTGCAGCAACTGTCTTAGATGTCAGTGGGCTTTACACACGCTGTCTTTCTGCCTGGCCAAAGTTGGAGGTTACGTGATCAAGAGCACGAAAAAAAGGGCGGAGGGTTATTGAGCATCCCTCGTCTTCTAGCATGGCTGCGGCTGCGCATGAATATCCGTGTGACTGATCGCATAGTGATACAAGGCCTCGGCGAGCCGAGGTGCTGGCTTCATGTGCGCTGTCTTCCGGTGCGCCTAGTAGTGGAGTTCTTGTGATCTCAAGTTTTCGAGAGGCTTTGGCGTGTAAGGGAACACGAAGCGTTCGCTGTCGTTTGGCGGTTCTCGTCAACGCACCAGTGTTGAGGCAGGGAGCAATCGTACTCATCGGGTGAGGTTTGTTCGTGTTTGCCTATGCTCACATGGCACCAGGCTTGTTTATTGAAGCACCAGGCAAAAGGTTGCTGCCGTTTATAAGCCCCTTCAACCTACGAACATTCTTCTTGTTCTTGGATTCTTTTTTAAAGACGATAGTCTTTCTTGGGGAAATTAAACGCTGAAAATTTGGTATGTCTGTCTGTCTGTCTGTCTGTCTGTCTGTCTTTCTGTTTGTCTGTCTGTCAACCGATTCAGCCACCCGGCCAAAGTTGGACCACTTGCTTACCGCCCACACTACTTAAACTGGTACGGCTGTTCATACTTGTGAACGTTATCGATCAAAAAGTAAATATTACGCATATCTGAGGCGCAACATCACTAGGTAATTATTAGGAGGTGTGTTCCTTTAATAGAAAATACATAGATACGTAACTCTAAAGACCCTAGTTTCTTAAGCTGCGCTGAAAATGCCATGCTATGCGCGCCGACGAACGACGTCTGCCACGAAGGCAGGGAACCCTCTGCACAAGCTCGTGTTTCCCCGACTGCGCGCCGACGAGCGCCCTCTGCCATGGAGGAAGGACACCCTCTGCACAAGCTCATGTTTCCCGATGGATTGCCAGATAGCTTCCATGTCTCACGCAGCGCCTCCTCAATTTTATCAATGCCAGCCAGATGCGGCCGATTCCGCCTCCTCAATTTTATCAATGCCAGCCAGATGCGGCCGATTCAACATAAAGGAAGCGCTGTCTGAGGCAGGGCAAAACATAAATGGCCGCTTGATGAAATACAACCCCCACAAATGGTTCTTCTTTGCAAACTATCATGCTATACAGTATACCACACGCGACCGAAACATTGCTGACATATCGTGGAGGTACCAACATGGCATGCCAGCAGTGATAATGCGGTAAAATGAAATCTGTTCAAACAAACCTCCATTGCCTTTATCATGCCAGGACGGAAATGGTATGAGAACAGCATCAGGGGTGGCCGCGGATCAGACCAGCACTCATGTAGTACGGCCGGCAGAAGACTATCGTCTTTCGACGACATTTGCAGCGAAGCACGCGGATACGCGGCCATTTTTTTTCGTTGTGTATAAATTAGGTAAGGATATTAATTTTGTTCATGTACTGGTGTAGATTTAGTTGCTAGTGTTAGTGCAAGGTCATGGGAGGGAAGTGGGCATCAAGCACGCATTTAACAGAGTATCTGTACGAATAGAATAAATGCGGTTAAGTTAGTAGCATGCGTTTCGTTAAAATAAAGTTGCCCGCTGGCCAATATTGCCTTTAGAAAATCTGTGCTAGGGTCTGTATGCGTGTCTGCGCCATCCTTTTGACGACGTAATATACAGTGGTTGCTGACTCCATGCGCTCGCTGATCTGTGGCATACTGGTGGAGAGATAGATAATGTTTAGATGTGCAAGCATGCGCTGCAATAACGATATGTAAGAAAGGAAGGTAGGAAGGAAGAAAAATATTTATTCGCTTATTATTTGACATTTATTTGACAGCAACTTGTGAGTTTCCTGCCAAAGTGGAAGCGTGAATGAGAAAGCATGAGACCACACATATTATATTTTACACATGTTTTTCGGCGAATAGAACTGACTTCATTCTAAAACACTCCCGCGCCTTTTTGATGCTAAGCGCTTAAGCGGACTTCTGCAACAGTGTTTGTGCAAGAACAAAGGCCGCCATGTGACGGTGCGGCCAAGATCGAGGGCAACAAGAACGGAAAGTGTGCTTTGAAACGTAATTATCAATAAATTTCTAATAAAATGCGCTTAGGGTAAAATTCATTGGGATATACCTCAACAATTTGTAGGAATTTTATAACCTGTATTTTCCCTGAGCCGGTTACTTTTCTCACATAGTAATTTACCGGCTCCACGTGGAGGTCAGCTAGGACTTAACACGATTACGACGATAAAAGCTGACGGCGTCGTCACGCAGTGCAGACTGCATGAAAGGCGTTACTGAGAACCACCCGTCACCACCACGCTCCAACGCAGCATTCATGATACTACTGCGTCGATGCTATGTTCAAGCGAGACCGCGAACCAAAAACATTCCTATTGCTTCGTAAGACAAGATAACCGAATAAAACAGCTCCGCTGTCTTTGACCTGTATCAATTACAAGGTTTGCATACATCTCTGACTGACTTTAAAGCGAATATTTCCTTCTTCCCTCTGCGTTGCCGCTGCTGCTGCTGTTGTTTCTGCTGTCAGGCACACCACGCGTCAGGGTGTAGTAAACAGCGCGGTTATACACGGCAGTAGCGCGGCAGAGAGAAAAGGCTATGTGAAAAACAAGTTTCGACCTTGCTATCGGATCTCAACAATGCCCTCTGGAGCTCTGTCGGCGTCGAATTTTCGAGAGCGCGCCGAGCGTTCTTGTGCGCGTTCACCACGTCTCCTGCTTTCATGGGCAGTTTTGCCCGGATTTTTGTGTCGCTGGTACCAAATTTTGTGCAGAGTGGATCCGTTGAGTTACAAGCTAAGTCTGAATATTGGACTTTTTCCGGCGGATGGAATCTTTGTGATTCTACAACCTTTCGTGTCTGTACCATGGCGGGAGAACTTTAACCCTATAACCATCGCGCTTTAGGGCGGCCCGTTATCGGGTCGACCTGAAGCAAGTCGACGATGGTATACGCTGCTGACGGTAAGGATATCTCTCCGGACGAGTTTACCAAAGATGCTGGTTGGCAAATTTGTGCTCCAAGAGACTCTGGGGACAAGGAACACTCGCCTTATGGCCAGGCCGGTGCTAAGCCCAATGTCGGGCGTGGACCTGTCGGAGACCAAGTGAGTTATTTCTCGTCGCACAAAGTTAAGAAATGGATCATCCGTCGCAGTAAAACGCCTCCGCTGCCGAAGAAGAGAAAGACATCAAGATTATTTTCAGGATCAGAGGAGGCCTTAGTATAGCCAAGATCGGTGCCGCGATGGTGGCTGATGCAATCACGGCTGCAGCTTGCGTGGAGCCAGCAAGACGCCAGGCAGACAAGAAAGAGCGCGCTGGAAGCGACAAGGATGGAGACAGCAGAGGGCGTCGTCGCTCCAGAATAAGATCACAAAAACCTGCTGTAGCTTCGTGGACCCGTTCCGGGAACCAATCCAAGAGTAGGTCGCCTTCCCTGGTGCGTTTTATGGTCGGAGGCCCTGGTGTATTTGAATCTGACAAGAAGAAAAAGATCGCTGGACAAGCTGGGGAGCCGGCACCTGGCGAATCCTGGGCCGAGTGTGCGTTGGTCGGAAAGAAAGTGAGCCTAGTCGGGCCGGTAAGAACAGAGCATGGGGCACATGAGGCTAGGTTTAGGAGGCTTGAACGAGAAAATGCCGAACTCAGAGAAGTAGTCAAAATGCTTAGAGCACGAATTTCAACTATCAAGATCAATGGGGTCGTTGCCCCCGCTATAGGAACGAGGAGGGTCAGCCCTCTGAGAGCATGGACTTTGCAAACACAAGGGACGGCAGCACTCGTAAGAGGAAGGTGTCGGTACACAAGGCTGAACCGACGACCAGGAAAACCAAGTCCGATGTTAAGGAGATGCTGTCTAGTGTTATCGACACTGTAAAAGAGCTTAGTAGCAGCCAGGCCCGACTTAGGAAAGACTGGTCAGCGCTCTAGAGTCGGTAGATGGTAGATTCAGAGAGTTTTTTAACAGACTAGACGCGCTGGAGAATAGGGTTGTTGGATTGGAGGGTAGGGCCGCGGGGCCACTCAATGGTGAGCGAGTGAAATAACTTTATTGGAGGTCCGGCGAAGACATGAACTCGTCGCGCACCCGGCTAGTCCCACGCAGGGACCGGGAGGTCTAGCTACACTGGCCCGGTCGCGGGCATGCCGGACAACCAGGATTTGCCTGTCTAGAGCGGAGCTACGCAGAAGCGAGTCCCACTCCTCCTTGCTGAACTTTGGGTATCTCTACCCGCACTCCCTGAGCATGTGTGCTAGAGGCCAATCAGTGGTCCCTCCAATAGTATGGTAAGGCCAGCGGTACATTCAACTGGCGCGACAGGAGTTAAGATAAAGAGGATCACTCAGAGCTAAAGAGGATCACTTTGTTGCCTGCGCAGCGAAAGTCGTCGAAAAACGTTCTCTGTCGCGTGCCACTGTCTTCGAACGCCGCTCGCAGTCTCCCTCGATGAAACCACACGCTGTCATTTCCCATTGATGGGGCAGCTTCTCCGCTGGAGCTCGTGCGCACGCAGGCTGGTAGACAGGCGCACTCCGAGAGTCGTGATGGACGCTGTTGGCGTCCAAAGCGATCTGCGTGGTACGTGAATGCAGGCTACGTGGCAATATGCACGGTATCAGACGTCAAGGGCGACGTCGACGTAGGGATGTTATGAGGCCGGAGTCTACGAATAATGCAGGTTGAGGGAAGAAAGCGGAGCAAGGGTGCATGCCGAGCAAAGTACGACAAGTGCTCAAATATATCGATTCATTTAATGCCACAAGTGACAAAAAGCTACATACCCACCGTTCTGTGCAGGAACATAGACGCTGACGCTATTTCTGCTGTTGATTTGAACTGAGCATGATACCACACGAAGAGCGTCTGCCGAAGCACGCGACGGACAGCGCTTTCACTGGGCGACAGGCGAGACCGCTGAAACGCTACTGAGACGGAAGCGCAGCGCCCGGCGCTTCCTAGTTGGCGCGTCGTGACGCTCGCAACCTGAAAAGAACAATAAAACATACAACCACGGTGGAAGAATATTTAGGTGTTGACACTGCGCGCGTGCGAGCGTCCAGATTATGTTCGGCCGGGCGCGGGCGCACCGAGTAGCTCTGCTGCGAGCAGATAGAGGGCGCCGCGGCCAGCGGTCCCAGCTTAGCGGCGCCGGCGGCTTGGCATTCCTCTGCCTCCGCTAAATTTTCGTTCATAGAGGAGTGAGTAAATCTCAAAGCGCGAAAAAAAATCGTTATTTCACATTAAATTGATAAGTGTACCAGGCTTCGCTAACATGAAGGTTCCTTGTGCAGGGTGTGGATGACGTGAACACCGATCAATCGGGCAGCACTCAAAGCCCACTGAAGTTACCATCGCGCGCGCAATTTGTTTTGTCCGGTCTAGCCGTTCATCCAAGAATAAAAAAATGAAAGTGTTAGCCCACGTGCTACCCCTCGATCAGAAGAAAATAGTGACTGCACCAGAAAATGTATTTCATGCTTATCGCTGCTTCCATTCACACTCAGAAAACTGTTCAATCATCATTGCGCGTATTCAGTGTGGCCGCGATATAAATTAAGAAATGAAACGGCGCAAGCTTCCGATATGCACTAGAACAAAGTGGCTGTTCATGGCTAGAACTTGAGATGAGAATGCACATCAGCTATGTAAAAACTCTTTCAAATGGGAATTGATTAGGCGGGACGAAGGCAGGCGTCTATCTTGAATTAGAGCATCACTACCACAGTTTACTGATGAAAACCTGAGCAAATGCATTTTTTATTCCAATTCCACTTAACATAGACCGTGTATATTATTCATTGGGCTTTCGTCCATTGAGGACTGAGTGGCTCTTGCAAGATCTAAAAAAAAAGATGACTTTCTGTTTTCTTAAATTGCATATGAGAATGTGCCAAGGTAAGCGTGTTTGACAATGCATGCTACAGCCTGTCCACAAATACACTTACACCCACCACACAATAATCCCATAGACATTTTTTTACATAGACACAATACGAAAAAACGTGTGCATGAAGCAGCTCGATAATTTTAATAGGTGATAACCATCCCAGAAGCTTGCGGTCTCATACACTCCCACAATGGAACAATGTATAAAAACACGCAAGCATGTAATATACACCGCACGCGCATTGTAAAAAAAAAAATTCAGTAGCCAGGATGGAACAAATTTGAAAATCAGGCAAACATCTGCACAGAAAACATCAGTATTTTACAGGGTGCACAAATATTTCAAAATATGCAAATGGCACGTAGCTGGACAGAACCATAGTAATGTTGTTGCCGTCCCTTGGAGATACTCGGTTATTTTTTACATTCCGCCTAATTAGATAAATAGTCGTATTTATTGATCGACTTCTCAATTATTATACTTAGAATAAAAATGACAATGAGAAAATTGTAGAGCAACATGAATGACTCCCGATACAGCTTTCTATTGCTCAATACGCGCTACGTAGAAGTGTTTTTCCGAGCATGAAAGAAGCTCACGAATACACGCAAAGTGCCTCGAGCGGCCAGTCGCGCGGCAATATGGCGCTGTATTCGCGGGTTTCGTTTACGCTTGGAAAACACTTTTTATGTATCACGTATTGAGCAACACAAAGTTATATTGGGAGTTTTGCACGCTACTCTACAATTATCTTGTTCATACTTTTTATCCAATTATAGCAATAAAAGAGTTGATTAATCAATTAAGAAAATAATTATGTAATTAAGCGGAATAAAAAATAATCGGAGTATCTCCAAGCGACGGCAGACAACATTACCTTGGTTCTGTCCAGCTACGTGACATTTACATATTTTCCAATCTTGGTGCATGATAGTAAACCACCCAGTATATATCTTTTACATGCAGCAAAATTTGCACAAACTACTGCGGCACACAGGAGGTTCTCTCTTCCGCAGCGGCTTTCGAGGTTTATTTGACAGTGTGAGGTTCTTTGGAAAGTTTGGAAATAAGGTGGGAATCCTTTTATCGAGCGCTCCGCGTAATATTGCCACGTGTCTAGCGCGGTGATGACGATGGCATAAGACACATCGGCACTTATGAAAAACATAGCAAGAAGAAGAAGAAGCAGTGACTAGGGCGCGCTATTTTAAAACCGTCCGTTCTTGTACTGCCTCTGCCGACAAGTGCGTCTCGTTTGTCCCTCGAGCTTTCGACGTCGTGACACTATGCCATCGATATCGTATCCTCTCAAATATGGCTGGTGCAGACATGGTCGGTAGGCGTTAGAGTTCGGTCTGCCCTCAGATTTTCACGGCGCCACTGCTCTAGACGACCGCTGTCGGACGGCGCTTTGAATAAAGGCACACGCTCCGCACAAGTTAGGTTTCCAGAATTGCAGTTCGGAACGAAGCACTTTCTAGCCATTTCAAACTCCCCTCAGAAGGCCGCTGCCACCTTCGTCGAGGGTCCGTGGCGACTATACCCAAGCACAAGCTCATGAAACGAACGCGAACAAAAATCGTGCCTTCAAAACAGCGCAACCGTACATGCAAGCAAGAAGACGAAGCAACGGCAGCACGCTCCTTGCCGCCGAGGCTGGGACCGCATACCGCAGCGCCCTCTACGACGGCGCCGAACCAGCTGCCAGCAAGCCGAACATAATCTGGACGCGAGCGAGCTGCGCTTTCGCGCGCGTTGGGGGGAGAGTGTCAGCACCTCTCCTTATTCTTACACCGTGCATACAACACTTCCCCCTCTCCCCCCTCACAATATCATAGTTATGCATCAGTTGTTCTGGGGGTTGTGCGACATGGTGCTCCGTCGCATCCTCTGGCTTTGCCGTTTCAAGCGGCACTTCAGACGGTCACTCACACGCGGCAGTTCAATGACGTAATCGCATACTTCAGTAATATTATTTCTTGCGTCTCTACAGCCATAGTTGGCTGCCGACGATTTATTACACTCCATAAAACAGAAACATAATACTACAGAGTAGTCCAGGGGTTGGAGAAAACACTGGCGAGGTGTTCG
The DNA here is from genome assembly GCF_013339745.2 of Dermacentor silvarum. Lineage (NCBI taxonomy): Eukaryota > Metazoa > Arthropoda > Arachnida > Ixodida > Ixodidae > Dermacentor > Dermacentor silvarum. Next base: position 166,519,881 of record NC_051162.1, on the reverse strand, counting down.
TTCCGTGAGGTGCGCTCGCCGCAGAGCGAAAGTGCCTCCGCGCGCACACTTCATCGATGTCGTCTCCTGGCGACATAGCAATTCTTCCTCCCTTAGACAAAGTCTCCATAGCGGTCTGGAGGCCGCCTAATCTCTGGTGGTTGCAGTCGCCGGGTGGTTCCTGCTTGTGTCGTCAAGGTCGATGTTTGAGAGGAAGTGTTCTCTTGCGCATCGAGTGAGTCCGGTACCTGCGGAACAGCAGCACTTGTGTCTTCTGGCATTGTGTCCGACAATTCGTCTTCTATGCTCCAGTCTGTCGGCGCTTGGGTTGCTTGTCTGGTCTGACTGATTTCTTTATGTGATTGAGGTGACGCCGAACCTTTCCGGGGACGCTTTATATAAGCCAGGATCGTGGTCCGACGCGGCGCAGTATTTCCCCTTCAATTCAGCCTGGCTTCTTTAAAAACTGTCGTATATGTACTTTCTCGCAAGACCGTAGAGTCTTGGGCTAGTCGGTACATACTCGAAAGGGAAACAGTGCCAAAAAACAGGACACGAAGACAAGAAGGGAGACACACACCAGCGCTGGTGTGTGTCTCCCTTCTTGTCTTCTTGTCACTTTTTTTTCGCGCTGTTTCCCTTTCAAGCACTTTCTCCCCTACTGAGAAGCGAATTGATTGCCTGACTGTCTCCTGGCGCTCAGGGATCTGTGTTTCCGTCTCCGGCTTGAGTAGCTCGAGAGGACACAAAAGTTATCGTCCAAACATCGCTCTCGCAGGTGTCATTCCTGTAGCCCTGTGAACCGTGGAACCTGGGGCGTCGACACTGTATGGACCACTGTGTATTCATCAGGAGCGCTCTCTTCACTTCAGCCACATAGCGTTCTGCCTGGCCGTTTGTTGCAGGGTGATGCGCTAGTCATGTGGTGGCCTGCATGCCACTTGACGCATAGAATTGCTTTATCTCGCTAGAAATGAAGGCTCTTCCGTTGTCGGAGACGACTTTTCGGGGTATACCGAACGTAGCGGAGAGAGCTCGGAATAGATCGATGATAAATGCGGTTGTTGGTTGTGTCATGTGATGGGCTTCCACCCACTTTGTGTACGCGTCCACAACAACAAAGTATGTGTGCCCGTGTAGTGGCCCCGCGAGATCAATGTGGACTGTATTCCAAGGTGTCTGGGGACAGTCGCAGCTGGGAATACGAACTTTGGGTGGACTCTTCTGCGTTGACTGACATTCACGGCCCAGTCGCACAGTTTCTTCGATAACCTTGTCAATTCCGGGCCACCATACGTAACTTCTTGCACTCTTCTTCGCGGCTACCATGCCTCGGTTACCCGCATGTAGAAATTCCAAAACGTGACACCATGCTCAGCTTGGTATAACCACGCGTGATCCAATAGTGAGACACGATGAGTTGCTACTGCTTCATCGTTGTCGTCTCCTGGCGACATATCATTATTCTTCAATAGAGAACATCGCAAATGATGTACAAGCACAACGCATGTCTTTTTCTCCCCTTAAACAAAGTACGTCATGGTGTACTGAGGCGTGACAATTCTTCCATGCTGTAACCTCACACGTTCACCTCATACTATGTGCACAAACGCAGTCACCAACAGAGCATACTCCGTGCCTCCACACTCAGTGGTTATTCGCACAAAGCTCTTCCTTCTCCGACTTGACCTGTACTTGCCTGTAAGTTTGGCTTGAACAATGTCAATCGCGCAGCTTCCCTTTAAGAACAGTTCTTTTGGCCTGCGCCTTTCGCATGAACGTTTGCTTTGCGGTCCTATACGCAGAGAAAGTTGTTCATTCTGTGCTGAACGGACCCACAACTTTTTTGTCATCTTTTAACAATTGCTTTAGCTTTAATTTTATCACCGTTTGTACTTTGCGTTCTGCTGCACCGTAGATTGCAGTTGATACAGTACTGTCAATATGCGCTTGAATCCGTTAGCAAATAAAAAGTAAGCCCTCTTGCTCAGAATAATGATCAAGTAACTGTCGCAGTTTAAACAGATAATCCGTAACCAGCAAACAGTGACAATGTGCAGTAATGGAAGTCATTATTTTCCCTTCTAATCACTTTGAGTGGGAATTAACCCCCACAAGAAATGTTATGTTTTGATGCTGCGAAGTCCATGTTTACTCGCTCTCAGCTGTTGGTACGCCACCTCCAAAGTGGTACTGGTTGGTAAGCAGGCTTCACAAAATTAGAGATAATTAATGGCTAGACAGTTCTAGATAAATGTCCCTCCCGGCAACTACGGATCTTGCAGGAATCCTCCTTTTCGTGATGCCTAGGTTGGACACACGTTAAAATGACCCTACCTTTTTCTCAATTGTCTCTGGCATCACAATTTTGTAGCCCTCGTCTACAGGCAGTTGAATTAGGGGCTCAATGAAAGGCTGACGATTTTCGTACACTATGGCCAACCATGCCAAGTGATTTAGGAATCGTATTTAGGAGTAAACCCTTAATCATTTCAAGCTCAATAAGTTTAGCTGTTTGTGGCACTTTGTTCACTGTTGAAAAGTAAAACATTTCATCGCATTTGTTCACGGTGTCGGACAGCGCCAGTGTGAAAACTGGCAGTGGCAATACGCGTATTAGCGCCTGCTCTGTGCACAATACTATAGCGCGTTAGAAAGAAAACTGACACAGCGATGAATCCGGGTGGCAGCTACGGCATATGTATAATGTTCAGCTTGCTTAAAATTCACCATACGTGGTTATTGGTCTGTTATGTCAGGGGTCTGTAATGATGTTTCATATATATTTTCTAGCGGACCACCAAAATAAGTTTTTCAACCATGCATGACTACCGAGCTTGTTGAGTAAGAGACTGAAATAATTTTTCCAGGCCATCTGTGGTATCTTCCCCACTTAAACTATTGTTCAACAGCATTGTACCTGCATCTAGTGAATCTTTATTTGAGCATCTTGGGTTTTCTTGGCGTTGCGCGAAGAATTTTTTGTCCAATTTCACTTGTTTTTACTGGAGCCAAAAGCACTTGAAGTATTCCAATATGTGGAAAACAGACTGTTTTATGTAATCACGTCGCGTCATTGGCTTGCCATGCACAAAATCTAAACGACTGAATCATGCAACATGCATTTAAAAAAAGTGTTGGTTTGTATCCTCTAGCTCAGCTGGACCAGAACTATAACTTCTCCCGAGAATGCAGCAAAATTGTTCGCACCAAAACTAAACACGCAGAACGAGGTTTCAGTTTCAACGAATATGTGGTAGTTTCTTCAGCTTTATTGGTTATCATGACAAGAACGGTCGTTAACTTGGCGTAGAATGAACCACTAATAATGCAATTGCCGTAGGCCCACAAAATACCCTGCATCTGTCGTAGATGTTATATTACGGTTCCCCATCTATGCGAAACGCCATCGATCATGCTTGTTTAGTAATGCGACAAAGAAGCGATGAGGTATCCTCCGCAATACCTCCCAATATTTCACTTCATATACGGTTTTCTATAAGAGTAGCTTTTTTTAGTTAAGTGAGTAGTCCGGACGCTAGCGTTATCATGTGATAACGTTCCCGAATCACGTGTTTTTTTTTCTGGTTCCCAACAATACGTCTCAACAGGAGTCTGCTTTATGCTGTTTTGTCACTGTAATTATGTGTTTTGCTTCTACGAAATTAGAAGCATGTTTTTCTTGAATTTATCAGTCCCTCATCATTCGTTGTAAAGCCTGTGCTTTGCCCGTGCTTTTATAAATATTTCTAAATAAACTATACGTGCACGTTGTTTACTGGCCCCCACATGTAATATTCTCGCAAGGGGCATCCAGGAGTAATTAAAGAAATATTCAAAGCCCCTTACTTAAAGACAGATGGTTGAATGCGACGCTTTTTCCCATACAACCTGAATCAAAATCAAAGTCCAAAGCCAACGACCACGCGACGAACCCAAGAAATACTGAGCGACCCGATGCTTGGCATATGTGATTTTATTCCTCGTTTATAATTGTATTTTTTGAACGTTGAAGTTGAATGAAGAGATATTTCGATGAGTTGCGTAGCTTTATTTTAGATCATGCAGTCGTTAATTAACGCACACACTCACACTCTCACGGACGGCTCTCCACTTGCAAAGAATTTTGTGATCGCTGTGGTAGACGGTCACAGACTCTGCCGTTGCCGATACACGGGGTCGGCCTTACCGGCACGATCGCGTTCGCGCTTAGGTTCGCGTACGGCAGCCTCTTCTGCCGTGCGCTGCACCCGCGGCCTACCCATGGTGACGGCCGGGAATGCATTGAGCGACGCGCGTAATGCAATGCAGATATGTGCAGTTTCTTTGGGTAGCGTGGCGTGGCAGTTCCCATTGTTCTTATCGGTACAACTGCGAATGTAAACTACAGTGTTCTGCGATACGTATGTCGTGCGCCGCTGTTCTATTGTGTGCGCAGATGCGCAAGTAGTTCCATTGTGTAAGTTGGCTTTCTTGCAGTGTGTTTTCGACGCTCACGGACGAATCAGTGAGACATAGAAAACTTCGCTTTAATACACACCTTTTTCTCGTTTCAGTTTCACACCGTGGGAGAAAAAGTGAGTGCACCAAATTAGCTAATACTATTCGAAATAGTTTTTACACATAATGCTACCGATACCCAACTTCTTAGTGTTCCACTAGCCTTAATTGCATCGTCCGTCACTGCTCTCTACTCCCAAATTTGAAGTCGTCTACGGCGCAGTCTTTCTTTAACGCGATAGCGTTAAGGCCCCGTGTCGCAGAAACTCCGGCGTCGGTGACGACGTGGGCGCGCAGGCGTCGTTTGCGAAAATAATCATCACGAACGACCCCTACTGCTAAGGCCCTCCACGTGGCGCAAGGCGTTAGTGAAAAAAAAATTTAATTTCTCAAAGCCAAATCCGTCACAAAAATTGTAAAGTACCGCTTAACCACAACTTAGAGACGTGATAGCGTTGGATTGTTTTTTTTTTGATTATACGACAAAACAAAATTCTTTACGCGAAACTCGAACACAAACCCTTTTTCTAGCATTTCTACAATGCATACAGCGGTGCGCCGCAGGTTTCTTCCCTGCAAGAACACCGTCCACACGGCGCTTCGTTTGCCTCCTCGGCAGCTGCGCTGCGGAGGAGAAGTTGTCACAAAAAAGGTGCAGTTGCCGGGAAGTCTGATCTCTGATCTCTGAAGGGATCTCCGAGTGCTCTCGCGCTCCATCCGTATAGGCGAAGCTTAAGCGTCCTCCCAATTTTTTATTGGGCTGTTTCACGCAAAAAAAATTTCTGTTGAGAGTACACCACTTACCATAGCCTTCATGACGGGGTTCGTGTATCCGAAATAGCCCACTGAGAAGCACTCTACGTTGCAACGCATGGACCTGTACTTTTTCAACCAATCACGATTGAAAAACTGGGTCAGGAGTGATGACGGCATACCGGGAACAGCAATGCCCTGCAGCGGTAAAACAACGCCGAGTATATTGTCCGCGATGCCATCAAATATTTACCATTGTATGTGTGCAAGGGAAACACCTGCAAAATCTACTTTTGCTGCTGCAAGTGGCTTTGAAGACTCGACATTCCACCAAGCCGCAATCTCTCCCGTATTATGATTCGTAAATCTCCCGTTCCTGCACGTCGAATGAATATTTTATACACTGCAGTGTCGTCTTTCCCCCCTGGTTATTGCAACTACGTTATAATATATGAAAGCGATATTATTGTTCAATACTCGCGCTAGGATTTAAAAGTGGTTGAGTAATAAACCGAAGATTTTTTGCGAGCCCTCCCACACCTTCCTGACAATGGTTCTGGGTGGATTCCGCTTCCTTGAGGAATATATTTCTC